>NC_025689.1:26290389-26291342 GCF_000633955.1 Camelina sativa
ACGACAAATAACAAACCAGGACTCAGCATCGACCGACACCACACCTGTATCGATCATGCTCGACGTAACATGAAAACCCTAAAGTTTACGCGCTGTCCTCGCACTTGCATCGACCGACACAAGATATGCATCGATCGACGCAACGTCGAGCACCGTGATTTCCCCAAAGCTTCTCGCCGGATCTTCGTTCCTACAACCAAAAAACTCGATCCCAAGCCACAAGAAAGATTCCTAACGTCCATAGCAACGAACTAACAAGCCTAACATCACACAACAAGCAGATTAAAGAATCCTCTAGCTTAGATAAGCCATGGTCATGCACTTACCTTTGCCAAGACGAATATGAACCTAACACAAGGAAGAAAACGCTTCTAGGAAACTCCTACAATGTTCCCAGTTACAGATCTCTCCAGAAACAGCCTCAAATCTCCAGAATTCTAAAGAACACTCAAGAACAACTTTTCTGTCTTTCTCTTTTCTCAAAAACGGCTCAACACCCACGAATGAGACAAAACTCGCATCTAAGGGTTTTCCTTAACCCCAAAACGCAGCGTTTGACTTAAGTCAAAACGCACAGAGTTGAGCCAGCATTGACCGATGCTCCTACTGCATTGATCGATGCACATCCCAAACCAGAATTCCGGTTCACATATGTTACAATTCTCCCCCACCAAACTAGATTCATCCTCAAATCTCGAACAACCATCAGCCCATGACTCCCGTGCAACCGTCTCCACGGCCCGCACTCCTCCGACTGATCTACAGAAGGTCACCTCTAGGCGATAGACTCACGCTCCAGGTGTCATTTGCTCTCGACTTTTGGACTTTCCTTTACTCATAGGCCTAAACCTTGAGTTTTTGTTGGCTCCTCATCAGACCTAAGTCTGCATGCCATAATGTTGGCTCCTCATCGGGCCTAGACCCGCATGCCATAATATATAAGGAAAATTTAA
>NC_025689.1:26293131-26323647 GCF_000633955.1 Camelina sativa
TTGATCCTCCTCTCGAGAACCCTCACTGGTCTCGCCTCCAAAGTCATGTTAGGCTGAAGATCCTCAGGAATCTTAGCCAACACCTCCTCTCCCTCACGGAGACACTTCCGCAACATAGACACATGGAAAACCTTATGGAATGCACGCATCACCTCAGGTAACTCCAATCTATATGCCACTGGTTCAACCCGCTCAATCACTCTGAATGGATCCATATACCTCGGACTCAACTTAGTCTCTGACAATGACCTGTTCGGACCCTGCAACATGGCCATCTTGAGGTACACTCTGTCTCCTACCTGAAACTCAAGATCTCTCCTCCTCCTATCTGTATAACTCCTCTGTCTATCCTGAGCCTCTTTCATGTTCAGCTTGAAAACCCGAATCTTCTCTGAGGTCTCCTGAACAAAACTAGCACCAAACATGCTCCTCTCCCCCACCTGAGTCTAGCATAATGGTGTACGACATGGTCTCCCATACAAAACCTCATAAGGAGCCATCTTAATACTCGCCTGATAGCTGTTGTTGTAAGCAAACTCTACCAGGTTCAGGTGATCTGCCCAATGGCCACCCCAATCCAACACACACATCCTCAGCAAATCCTCTAGCGTCTGGATTGTCCTCTCAGACAGCCCATCTGTCTGGGGATGATAAGCTGTACTCATATGCACCTTAGTGCCCATCTCTGCCTGAAACGCCTTCCAGAACACCGAAGTGAACTTGGAATCCCTATCAGACACAATGCTCGCTGGCACCCCATGCAACCTGACTATCTCCCTCACATACTTCTTAGCCAAGACCGCTGCTCCATCAGTCTTCTTAATGGCCAGAAAATGTGCTGACTTAGTCAACCGGTCCACAATGACCCAAATAGCATCAAAGGTCCGTGACACTGGCAATCCCACCACAAAATCCATAGTGATCATATCCCACTTCCACTCAGGAATGGGTAAACTCTTCAGTAACCCGCCAGGAACCTGATGCTCAGCCTTCACTAGCTGACACACATCACACCTCGAAACCCAACTAGCTACATCCTTCTTCATCCCGACCCAATGATAGTACCTCTTGAGATCACGGTACATCTTAGTCGCTCCTGGATGAATGGACAACTTGCTCGCATGAGCCTCTCTCAGAATCTCCTGTCTCAACTCCTCATCCTTGGGCACACAAACCCGACCGTGCACCAAGATAGTACCATTATCTGAGACCTGATACTCTGAATCCACATCCTTAGAGGCATTCACCAGCCCCAAATCCTTCTCCTGTGCCAACCGCACTCTACTCAGAAGATCTGCTCTATCTACTGCTTCCAAACCCAACGGTTCCTGTGAAACAGCACACAAGCTCAAAGCACTGATCTCCCCTACCAGAGACTCCATCTCCTGCTCCTGAGCCGAAGCTACCCTCTTCCGACTCAGAGCATCTGCAACCGTGTTAGCCTTACCAGGATGATAGGCTATCTCCAAATCATAATCTGCCACAAGCTCCATCCACCGCCTCTGTCTCAAATTCAGCTCAGGCTGAGTGAATATATACTTCAGGCTCTTATGATCTGTAAACACCTGTACCTTTGCACCATAAAGATAAGATCTCCAAATCTTCAGGGCAAAAACTACAGCACCCATCTCCAAATCATGAGTAGGATAGTTGCCTTCATGCACCCGCAACTGCCGCGAAGCATAGGCAATCACCTTCCCATGCTGCATCAGAACACAACCCAAACCAACTCTAGATGCATCTGTATAAACCACATAGGGTTCTCCCTGCTCAGGCAAAGCCAACACTGGCGCAGTAGTCAACATCTCCTTCAGGCTTGCAAAGCCTTCCTCACACTCTTCTGACCAGACAAAAGGAACATCCTTCCCTGTCAACTTAGTCATAGGACGTGCTCTGCTTGCAAACCCCTGCACAAATCTCCTGTAGTACCCTGCCAATCCAAGGAAACTCCTGATCTCTGTGGCATTCTGCGGTCTAGGCCAATCTCTGATAGCCTGAATCTTCTCTGGATCTACAGAAACCCCTTCTGCAGAAACAATGTGACCCAGAAAGCCCATCTCACGCTGCCAAAAACTACACTTGCTCAACTTGGCAAACAACTTCTGCTCCCGCAGCTTCTCCATAACTACCCTCAAATGCACTGCATGCTCCTCAGGACTCTTAGAATAAACCAGGATATCATCGATAAAAATGATGACAGACACATCCAGAAACTCCTGAAACACACTGTTCATCAATCTCATAAACGATGTTGGCGCGTTAGTCAACCCGAAAGGCATCACCGCAAACTCATAATGCCCATACCTCGTCCTGAAAGCAGTCTTCCTCACATCCGCCTCATCTATCGGTATCTGATGATAACCGGACGCCAGATCTAGCTTAGAGACCAAGTAGCACCCCTCAACTGATCCAACAACTCATCGATCTTAGGAAGAGGGTACTTATTCTTCACAGTGACCCGGTTCAAACCCCGATAATCAATGCACAACTTGAAACTCCCATCCTTCTTCTTGACAAATAACAACAGCGCTCCCCACGGTGATACACTAGGACGGATGAATCCCTTACTCAATAAATCTTCTAGCTGCTTCTTCAGCTCTGCCATCTCTGCTGGAGCCATTCTGTAAGGAGCCTTGGATAACGGCGTCGTCCCTGGTTCCAGTTCAATGGTAAAAGGATCCGACCGAGATGGTGGTAATCCTTGCAAAGACTGAAACACATCCTCAAACTCCTCCACTACTGGAATACCGCTAACCGTAGACTTCCCCACTGACTCTGGCATAGATATAGTAACTAGATAAGCCTCACGGGCCTTCTCGATCGTCTTCCCAGCCTGAATGGATGAGATCACGAGACTCCCCGAAGTCGGTCTAATACCCTGAAAAACTAACTTCCCTCCTGAACGCTCAAACTCCACTCTACCCCGATGGCAATCCAAATGCACCCTATGCTGATGCAACCAATCCATCCCGAGAATAACATCATATAGCTCCACTGGACTGATAAGCAAATCCGCTGGCCACGACTCTCCTGCGATCTGAATATCAATTCCTCTANACACATCCAGAAACTCCTGAAACACACTGTTCATCAATCTCATAAACGATGTTGGCGCGTTAGTCAACCCGAAAGGCATCACCGCAAACTCATAATGCCCATACCTCGTCCTGAAAGCAGTCTTCCTCACATCCGCCTCATCTATCGGTATCTGATGATAACCGGACGCCAGATCTAGCTTAGAGACCAAGTAGCACCCCTCAACTGATCCAACAACTCATCGATCTTAGGAAGAGGGTACTTATTCTTCACAGTGACCCGGTTCAAACCCCGATAATCAATGCACAACTTGAAACTCCCATCCTTCTTCTTGACAAATAACAACAGCGCTCCCCACGGTGATACACTAGGACGGATGAATCCCTTACTCAATAAATCTTCTAGCTGCTTCTTCAGCTCTGCCATCTCTGCTGGAGCCATTCTGTAAGGAGCCTTGGATAACGGCGTCGTCCCTGGTTCCAGTTCAATGGTAAAAGGATCCGACCGAGATGGTGGTAATCCTTGCAAAGACTGAAACACATCCTCAAACTCCTCCACTACTGGAATACCGCTAACCGTAGACTTCCCCACTGACTCTGGCATAGATATAGTAACTAGATAAGCCTCACGGGCCTTCTCGATCGTCTTCCCAGCCTGAATGGATGAGATCACGAGACTCCCCGAAGTCGGTCTAATACCCTGAAAAACTAACTTCCCTCCTGAACGCTCAAACTCCACTCTACCCCGATGGCAATCCAAATGCACCCTATGCTGATGCAACCAATCCATCCC
The DNA here is from genome assembly GCF_000633955.1 of Camelina sativa. Classification (NCBI taxonomy): domain Eukaryota; kingdom Viridiplantae; phylum Streptophyta; class Magnoliopsida; order Brassicales; family Brassicaceae; genus Camelina; species Camelina sativa. Next base: position 26,296,960 of record NC_025689.1, read on the forward strand.
GAGAATAACATCATATAACTCCACTGGACTGATAAGCAAATCCGCTGGCCACGACTCTCCTGCGATCTGAATATCAATTCCTCTGGCCCGTCCAATCACTCTCAGGAACTCACCTCCCGCAACCCTAACAACTCTTGCACGCTCTCCAGGATCCCCGCTGATCCCCACACACTCTGCACACTCCAGAGTAATGAAGCTATGAGAAGCTCCAGAATCAAACATAACATGGGACTTAAACCCACCCACCAACAAGGTCCCTACACAAACCTCATGTGTTGACAACCTAACACTTTATCACAGGAAACATATACAATCTGAACCTACTAAAATTCACAAAGTTTAAGTACCAGAAATTATACCTGTGATCGCCCTGGCACTGGTTTCACCAGTCTCTACTGTCGTGTAAGCACGTTGCGTCTGCTCAATTTGTGCCACCTGCTGACCTCCAGGCTGCACCTGCTGCAACGCTGCCACTGCTGCCGGCTGCAACTTGGGACAAAAAAGCCTGATGTGCCCTGTCTCCCTACAATGATTATATACCCGAGGCCCTGTTCTCGAAGCACTCCTCTTGGGACAACTAGCAACCCTGTGATCCTTGCTCCCACAGCTGAAGCAACTCGCACCACTCGGCTTCTGGAAATCTCCCACCTCCTCTTGGTTCCCTGAGCATGTCTACCGCCCCTGCTAGAACCACCCTGCTGTTGAGCCTTACTAGGCTGAACTGCTGGAGCTACCGCCACTGACTGTGCCCGGATATCCTCCTCAATCTCTACTGCAGTCTCAACTAGCTCTGCACGCGTAGCATAACTCCGCCCTCTACAGTGAACTCTCAAATCATCACGTAGAGCCCTCAAAAACCTCCTGATCTGAGCCTCCTCAGGCTCCATAGCCCGACCCCCATAACAAAGAAGTCGACTGAACTCCAAGTCCAGCTCCCGCACTGACCGCGTCCCCTGAGATAACTGAAGGAACTGCACCTCCAACCGGTCCAATGCCTCTCTAGGAAAATACTTGCGGTTGAACTCCAAGACGAAGTCAGCCCAAGTCATCTCCCTCTGCACCCTCCTAGCAGCCACTGATCTCCACCATATCTGAGCATCACCAACCAAATGATGGACCCCTATGTCCACCCAAAACTCCTCAGGGCATCTCAGAGTATGGAAGTTACGTTCCACACTCGCCCTCCATGCATCCGCTGCAGTAGGATCTACACCTCCTGAAAACTGCTCAGTACGAATACGGCCCATCTCTGTCAGCATGCTGAGATAACGAGAATGGACTCCCACATCCGCAGCCACTGGCTGCTGCTCCTCCGCCACCACTGGTGGCACTACCTGAGCCTGCACTGGTACCACTGGTGGTAACCGCGCTAACACCTCTGCTAGCATAGCCGCAAAGTTAGTACCAGGGACTCCACCCGCTGGGACTCCCACACCCGGGACCCTAGCATCACCGGCCACTGGAGCATCAACACCGCCCCCTCCTGCTACACTCACGGTATCCCCTGGAACTTGCTGCGACTCGCCAACACCCTTAGCTGTCACACTCTGGTCCTCGGTTTCACTAACCACTGGGACTCTGTCCCTACCCCGACCACGTCCGCGTCCACGACCACGTCCGTGTCCACGACCTCGACCAGCCACAGCCTCCTCTCTAACCATATGCACTACCATGAACAGAAGGCTAAGCAAAAAATTTCTAATATCACACAGAAACATAAACTCACCGTGGAATCACACACTTGGCTCGAAGAGGATGTTCTAGGACTCCGTGCCACACACCATTGACTAACTCACATAATCAATCAAGACATGCAATCCCAAACATCTACAACAGAAACCTAGTGAACCCAGACCTAGAACCGTAAGGGCTCTGATACCAAAATGAAACGACTGACCCTTTTTTTTTTAAATAATAAATAATAAATATAATATAATAAAATAAACTACAACTAGTGGTCCCATACCCACTAGTCACCTAACCACAAACACATTCAACAGCGGAAATACCCAACCAATATTCAATAATAATCCAATAATAAAATATAACCATATTGCAACATAATCAATATCCAAAACAATAGGAATCATAGAACCAGCAACCTAGCAATGTTCTAATGACCCAACTCTAGCAACCTAGCAATGCCAGACAACATAAAACGGAGTCCCTAGAACATCCTCCTCTTCATTGCCTTGATTCCACGATCACACTTTGCCTTTACCTGCACCACAAACACATATTGCAATGCATGAGTATTTTATAAACACTCAGTAAGGCAATCCTCCCATCTACTGGGCTATACACACAAGCAATAGAGTATCAATAACCAACACACAACAATCAACAAACGACAAATAACAAACCAGGACTCAGCATCGACCGACACCACACATGCATCGATCAATGCCAAATGGGGAAGCATCGATCGACACAGAAGCTGCATCGACCGATGCAAGTGTAACTTGCATCGACCGATACCCAATCTGCATCGACCGACGCATGCTCGACGTAACATGAAAACCCTAAAGTTTACGCGCCGTCCTCGCACTTGCATCGACCGACGCAAGATATGCATCGATCGACGAAACGTCGAGCACCGTGATTTCCCTGAAACTTCTCGCCGGATCTTCGTTCCTACAACCACAAAACTCGATCCCAAGCCACAAGAAAGCTTCCTAACGTCCATAGCAACGAACTAACAAGCCTAACATCACATAACAAGCAGATTAAAGAATCTTCTAGCTTAGATAAGCCATGGTCATGCACTTACCTTTGCCAAGACGAATCTGAACCTAACACAAGGAAGAAAACGCTTCTAGGAAACTCCTACAACGTTCGCAGCTACAGATCTCTCCAGAAACAGCCTCAAATCTCCAGAATTCTCAAGAACACTTAAGAACAACTTTTCTCTCTTTCTCTTTTCTCAAAAACGGCTCAACACCCACGAATGAGACAAAACTCGCATCTAAGGGTTTTCCTTAACCCCAAAACACAGCGTTTGACTTAAGTCAAAACGCACAGAATTGAGCCAGCATCGACCGATGCTCCTACTGCATCGATCGATGCACATCCCAAACCGGGATTCCGGTTCACAGATGTTACAATTAACTGCCGTAATTTGAATGGTTTTATTTTTAAGTGAGTTGTTCATCTCTCATAACACAAAAATGTTGACATGTCTAATGTCTTAATATAGGTAATATACTTGCCAAAAAGAAAAAAGAAAAACCAAATTTCCACGGTAATGTAATTTAGTTTGTAGGTATCACTTGTCTCTTTCTTTTAGTAGGTACAAGCATATATGAGCATATGAAATCAATTCGGTATATCTTTACGATCTTGTAGATATTTTACATGCGAATATCGTTTTAAAATATATACAAAACTACAAATTATAAAAAAAAAAAAAAAAAAAGGAAAGACAGCAAATATGTAGGGTCACTAATCAATGTATAAACGTAGCCTTAGCACTTCATCTCTTCGTATCTTTTTGTTCTTCTTCATCATCTCTTTCTCGCTCACACACTCACAAGAAAGAAAGAAAAGATGGTTCTCGCAAGAACGGCAACAAACAGTGATGAATCTGTCTGCACCATGTTCGGATCTCGCTATGTTCGCACTACACTTCCCAAGTAAGTACACCAATTAATAATATTGAAGAAAAATATAGTTTCAATTTTTTTTTTTTTTTTATGGTTTTATTCTATCCTTTGATTTGGACAAAAAGGTATGAGATCGGGGAGAACTCGATACCGAAGGACGCTGCGTTTCAGATCATAAAAGACGAGCTGATGCTTGATGGTAACCCTAGGCTTAACCTAGCTTCGTTCGTGACTACATGGATGGAGCCAGAGTGTGACAAACTCATCATGGACTCCATCAACAAGAACTACGTTGACATGGATGAGTACCCTGTCACCACCGAACTCCAGGTCTAAATCTCTCCATCTCTCGATCCATAATAGTTAACTAATGGTGCTAGCTAGATCTTTTTCTTGTTCTAGTTTGCTTTGGAATGGTTACACGATTTCGCAATGGTTTCATTAAAAATATATAATTAATTATTTTGATAAAATATTATTTAAATTTAAGTGTCGTTCCATATACTTCTGTTTTTGTTTGTAACGAAAAAATTGGGTTATAGGTTAACGGAAAAAAGTAGAAAATTTGAGTTACAGGTTAGAGGGAGTGGATTTGTTCAACAAAAACAAAAAAATGTTAGAGGGAGTGGAAGATGAAAAAACTGCTGTTTAGATAAATTTAGTATTAGTCCAACATTTAATTCTCCTTAACAATATAGAAGAAGACAAATTTACATTATTACTTATTTTCGTTTTTGTATTTAGAAAAGAAAAATGTCCATACGTTCTAGTTTTTATTGGCCGACATGTCCATGCTCTTAGACTAGTGGACTTGGTCGTTTTGTAAGTTGTTCTCTAACTTAATCTCTTGACCATAAATAACTGGTATTGACTTATGTTAAATTATCATCAATACTAGTGGGCCACTTGAAATGAACTTCGGAAAATAACACATTCGGTTTGTCAATAAACCAATCGGCATAGCATCCGGTTTTTTTATTTATCTGAAATGAATCAACCAAGTCGTATGATTAAAGTTGAAAACTTCTAAATCATTGAGAATCAAAGTATGGGAGAAAAAGATGGCAAAGCAGAATAATTGAATAGTCGTAGGACAATGTTATCACTTTTGTCGGCAACCTCTCTTTGATTTTTTTTTTTTTGGCAAGAGGGCTTAAGGCTCTCTTTGTTTTCCACACATTATTTTTGGTTTTGATTGGTCCACGCAACTTTTTCCCACTAGATAGTATGGTACAATTTAATCGAGTATTTCTGTATATGAATGCGTGGTAAACGTTGTATGTTTTGAGAAAAGATAACAAAGTAAAAAAATGAATAAATTGGAAAAAAAACAAAAAAAAGGAAGATAAAAGTAAATAAATTGACATATGAGTATACAAACAGTTGCGACTTGTGATGAAACCTAGGAGGAGCCCACCCACCATTAAAATCTCGTGATTGTAAGGTCAATCGTCATATTGATTTTATCATGTGAAACTTTGAAAAATTCACCATTAAGAAGTTGGTACTTGTTTGTTCATATATGGATATGTGATGGCATCACTGTGTGCATTTGGTGCTTCTTGATAGTGTGAATATGATGATAGCAAATAGTGTATACATTATTATGTCATTTCTCAATAAAATAGATATAAGCCCATTATCAATATTATGATATCTTTTAGTTTACCAAAAAAAGTTACCGTTTAATTTGATAAAAAGAAAGATATTTTGACGAATGAATCACTGAATTTGGTAGATTCACAATTTACTCCCCCAATTTACGCCTTTAATTCTTCTATTGTTATGTGTTTTCTTAAGTTATGAATCAATGTGGGTTTTAAGTTGTTGATAATTTAATTAATCAATCACCAAAAAATGAAGAATAAACTAAGCTAGTAGATAGATAGAGTAATCGACAAAGAAAGAATAACAGTGTTAAATTTTCATTTGTTAAAAAACCTAAAACAGTATAAGATTCCGTTTTCAGAAATTAAATTAAAGAAACAACTGAAGAATGGGTTACTTTTGTTATATTGAACTCATAATTCATAATTTTTTTTTATTTTTATTTTGGAAAAACAGAACCGATGTGTGAACATTATAGCTCGACTGTTCAATGCGCCACTTGAGGAAAATGAGACTGCAGTGGGAGTAGGGACAGTTGGTTCTTCAGAAGCCATCATGTTAGCTGGACTGGCCTTCAAAAGAAAATGGCAGAACAAGCGCAAGGCTGAGGGTAAACCCTATGACAAACCCAACATTGTAACTGGAGCCAACGTTCAAGTAAGTATTTATACATATTCATATATAGTACAATATGGTGAAAAAACATCATAGATAAAGAGATGGTTTAGTAAGAATCATACTTCAAATATCTAGTAAAATATTCCAAAGCATTTTTTTGGGTTAAATATTACCATGATTTTCATTAAAATCGAATATATTATTGATTTATCGATATGGTTTTGGTTTTGTTTCAGATTTGGTTTTTAATAAAGAAAAGAATCATAGTTTTCATATAAATTTAAATTTCGGTTTCAATTTTTATGCTTTTCGATTTTTGTTTGAATTCGATTTTATTTTTTTCAGTTATTGGAAAAGTAAAATATCATTACAATCTTAAAAATAACTCTTGTTCCATTTTTAGGATCGAACTTTTTGGATTTGGTTCGAATAGGATGGGTTATATTTTATTTTTATCTAAAATGAAACACCATCATTTTAGAAATTAAGTGTATATTTTCACAAATATGGTCTAATTTCAGGTGTGCTGGGAGAAATTTGCTCGATACTTCGAGGTGGAGCTAAAAGAGGTAAAGCTAAGTGAAGGTTACTACGTGATGGATCCAGACAAAGCAGCAGAGATGGTGGACGAGAACACAATCTGTGTCGCGGCCATATTGGGGTCAACACTCAACGGTGAGTTCGAAGACGTGAAGCGTCTCAATGACTTGCTGGTCAAGAAAAATGAGGAGACTGGCTGGAACACACCGATCCACGTGGATGCAGCAAGTGGAGGGTTCATTGCTCCATTTATCTACCCTGAATTGGAATGGGACTTTAGGCTTCCTTTGGTTAAGAGCATCAACGTGAGTGGTCACAAGTATGGACTGGTCTATGCTGGTATTGGTTGGGTCGTGTGGAGGGCACAAGAGGATTTGCCTGAAGAGCTTATCTTTCATATCAACTATCTTGGTTCTGATCAACCCACTTTCACTCTCAATTTCTCCAAAGGTTTGTTATATATGTTTCATATTATATAGTTGAACATTTCATGATGTTATATTTATGTAACATGATAAAAGTTTTTTCTTGTTGTAGGATCGAGTCAAATTATTGCTCAATACTATCAGCTCATTCGTCTTGGGTTCGAGGTGAGTCTAGTGTTATTCGTAGTAAACCATGAAACCATGCGTAGATCTTTATAAAATATATATATTAGGTCAAATTCTTTAATTTTTTGCTGACTCCAGTGAAATTTTTACATGGGACGTTTTGGTTTGAATAGGGCTACAAAAATGTGATGGAGAATTGCATTGAGAACATGGTGGTTCTCAAAGAAGGGATAGAGAAAACAGAGCGTTTCAACATAGTCTCAAAGGACCAAGGAGTGCCAGTCGTAGCCTTCTCTCTCAAGGACCATAGTTTCCACAACGAGTTCGAGATCTCTGAGATGCTACGTCGTTTCGGGTGGATCGTTCCGGCTTACACTATGCCTGCGGATGCACAGCACATCACGGTTCTGCGTGTTGTCGTCAGGGAAGATTTCTCGAGAACACTCGCGGAGAGACTTGTGGCAGATATTTCCAAGGTGCTTCACGAGCTAGATACCTTGCCTTCCAAGATATCTAAGAAGATGGGACTAGAAGGGGTCGCAGAAAATGTGAAGGGGAAGAAGGTGGAGAGGGAGCTCCTGATGGACGTTATTGTTGGATGGAGGAAGTTTGTGAAGGACAGGAAGAAGATGAATGGTGTGTGCTAAGGAAGTGTGTTCTGTTGTGTTTGTTTGTGAACAAAGATGTACTCGTGAGGACTTTGGCGTTTATTTTATGTGTTGGTATCTCTATTTGAACCAGTTATTATGGATTCTATGATTCTATAAGCTGGAAACTCATTATAAGCCGTTGTTGTTGTCTTATTGAGCTATTGTGAAATAGTCTTAAAATAAGTATCTAATGCTCCGTAGTTCGATGTGTGCCACCAAATGAATTAACATGATCTACATCTGAAAGGCATCACTCCAAAGCATGCAATTCAGTTCATAAGGCTAATGTTGATGTTATGATTATATAACTTGTTGGTCAGCACTTTTCTTGAGAAAGCTTCCCTTTTCCCCTAAGTTCTATTAATGGATATAAGCAAAACCTTCAATATAGTAGATATTGAAATATGTATGAATACGTAATTTCGAAAGCTAAGTATCAAAAACTGAGCTAATGATCAAAACCGGAGCTAATTACCTAGTTGTTTGTACTACTGTTATCGAATGAAATAGACTGCAAACACACTTTTTTGTAGTACAACTCTGGTTAACTAACTTTTAGGTTCATACCTACCATAGTCCACAACAACAACGAAGAGATTTGGTATGCATCTTGACGTTAATTACTCATATCTTTCAAATTCAACCACAAAGAAAAATAATATCAAAACCAATACTTTATTTTATTATATCAAGCAAGTCACACGCTGCTTTATTATATGCATGAATGAGGCTATATAATCCTCAACTTCACATAGAGCGGTTTACATAACACAATACAATAAGCAAAAGATAAAGTTATCTAGAGAGCCATCTAGAGAGCCTTGAGGATATCTTCGGCGCTGGAAATGGTGAACTCACCACCAGATTCAACATTGGCTACAGTCACCTTGAGGTTATCGAGCAACATAGCGAATCTCCTTGTCCTAATCCCCATACCCTTGTCCTTGAGGTCAAGCTCAAGTCCTAGAAGGTGTGTGTATTCCCCTGACCCGTCACCTACAAACTTCACGTGCTTGTTCTCTGTGTATGTCTTTCCCCATGCCTTCATCACATACGGATCGTTTGCTGCAACAATCAATGGATATGATGGCGTCAATACTTAAACAAAAACACATTTGCACATCAAGCATACTCACCCATATACAATAAACATTCCAGGATCATGAACTTAAACATATCAGTTAATACTCACCGCTAAAGCAAATGATCTCATCAATACCCTTTGACTTGAACTCCCCTGCTTTCTCAATGAATCCAGGCACATGGCTCATACTAACCACACACCAAAAAAAAAACCACAACTAAGGATCTTATAAAACTAATTCCACGGAGAAATCTGAAGAAAGTTTGAAACTTTATACATACCTGCAAAGGGGAGTGAAAGCACCAGGGACACCAAAGAAAACTACTTTTTTACCGGCAAGGAGAGAGTGAATGGAGACTGTCTGAAGCTGATCATTCTCATCGAAGAATGAGATCTTTCCGTCTGGTATAACATTGCCGACTGTAATTGGAGCCATGAGGAGAGAGATCTCTGAGGACTTGAAGCAAAAGGGGCTAAATGAATGAGTTTTGTTGGACTTGAAGATGAATATAATCGAATAGGTGTATTATGGCACAATTTATAGTGTTTTACTGAATGGAAAATATATCATTAATTGAATATATAGTATTTATTATTATTAATAGATTTCTAAAATTAGTTTATCCAAAAATAAACTTTGTTTTCCAAAGATATAACATACACGTTTATGACCACCACAAGTTGGTCTTGGATTTCTTGAAATGACTGAAACTGAATCCGTCAAGGCGACTAGAGATATTCCTGCTGATGCAAGCTTTTTTGGAGTTGAGCATTTCCTTGGATAAATCTTCAAGCCTTTATTTTTCTATCTTTCATATAATTTGAATGATTCTTCCTCTATTTCAGGCTTTGAGTTGAATGCAATGCTTTGAACAAAACAAAAAACTTTGTTTTCCAAATATATAACATTTAATCATTTATAGACATATTTGGAAAATCTTGTAAGACAAGAAAAAATAAATGCAATCCAAGATAATAATAAATGCAATCAAGCATCGCCACAATAACACTCTTAATTTTTTGAAAAATATATGATGCGTGTGATGTGAGTATTCAAATAATTGATTTCATTTTATATATGTTACCAAAATACAACTATTTCATTTTTCAAGTATTATTATAGAACTTAACAATTAAGTGTGTTTTATTTGAAACGATTTTATAATAAACAGGTTTTTTAGAACATTTCTTAAATAGTCGCCATTATGGAACGAAGGTAAAACCCAAATACCAAATGAAGAAGAACAGAAAGGTCCACGGATGATGGCGGGTGAGACATAATAACAAACAGCAAATGACAGCTCATTTCTCCGTTTAGTGAAAGTGAGACACAAAGTAGCAACCCTCAAGATTAACATCTCTTGAATGTTCGTAACACATTAGAAGGCGTGCATGATACCAACTATTCTTACGCTGGTGGTAACCTAACTTTTTGGTACGTGCTTATCATCAATCAGAAGTTCAGAACAACTATGGAAAGATTTGGTATGCATATCTTCACGTGAAAATTACTCAATTTCATAAATTAACCGTAGAGAATAAGACCAAAACCAACAGTTTACTTACTACACCAAGCAAGTCCATCACACACCGCTTTATTTTTAGTATGCCTACATGTTTGAAAACCAGGCGATATAGAATCCACTACTTCACATACAGCGGTTTACAACAAAAGCAAACGATAAGTAACTTAGAGAGCCTTGAGGATATCTTCGGCGCTGGAAACAGTGAACTCGCCACCAGTTTCAACATTGGCTACAGTCACCTTGAGGTTATCGAGCAACAGAGCGAATCTCCTTGACCTAACACCAAGACCCTTGTCCTTGAGGTCAAGCTCAAGTCCTAGAAGGTGTGTGTATTCACCTGACCCGTCAGCTACAAACTTCACATGCTTGTTCTCAGGGTATGTCTTTCCCCATGCCTTCATCACAAATGGATCGTTCACTGCAACAATACACACAAATCACTGCGTGAATACTCTTTAAAAACCAAATATACACATTTGGATCCGTAACATTTTGCACATCAAGCAGACTAAGTCAAATACAATAACCCATCTAATCTTAAAGCTCATGAGAGACCACATACTCAAGGCAAAGACCCTTCAACACTCAATTCATTGTACTTCAAAACTGTCTCATTCCAAGTTCATTCCTTAGCAAAGAACATCATCTCTTGTCGATCTATAGAACTATCTAAATCCACCACCAACCACCATTCACAATTTAGCAAGTTTGACTAACAAACGAATTCAACATATTTGATCAGATTTGCACAAGTATACATGAACAGAACTCATCACAGAGATCAAAACATAACAATCAATACTCACCGCTAAAGCAAATGATCTCATCAACACCCTTTGACTTCAGCTCATCTGCTTTCTCAATGAACCCAGGAACATGCTTCATACTAACCTCACCAAACCAAAAGCAAAAAACACAATTTTCAAATCAAATCTACGAATCCATCAGCTAATAATCAAAACCCACTTCTCATAAAACTAATTCCAAGGACGAATCTGAAGAAAGTTTTAAACTTTATAGATACCTGCAAGTGGGAGTGAAAGCACCAGGGACACCAAAGAGGATGACTTTTTTACCGGCGGCGAGAGAGTAAACGGAGACAGTCTGAAGCTGATCATTCTCATCGAAGAATGAGATAGTTCCGTCTGGTACGACATCACCGACAGCAATTGGAGCCATGATGAGATCTCTGCGGCTGAGAAGCAAAAGGGGCTAATGAAAGACTTTGGTTGGACTTGAGACCGAGAAGTGATATTTAGGGATTCGGACAATTTATCAGCGTTTCCCGGAGTTATATATTGCATTTATTTTGGTTCACAAATATAGAATTTTATTAATTTCTCAATTTGGTGTAAAATATCTGCAGGAAAAAAGATGGCTAGATACACGAAGTATTGGTGAATACATGGTCACACATGCCAAGTATACTATTGTATATTCAACTATACAGAGTATATGTATTACATGACCATATGCATGAACTATATGACGGTCAACATCATAAACATATAATCCAGTACACCGGTCAATTGACTCTGGCAAAGACCGGCGTTGACTCCAGCGTTGACCAACACTTAAAAAGAAAATTCTAAATTAAAAAAAAATTATTATAGTAAACTATTTATGGGTTTTCATGATTAAAAGACATTTTCTATTCAATATCCAAATATTTTTTATATATCTCTAATATATTCATCTTATAATTAATTACTTTTTATTTTTCAAGCTAAAGTAAATAGTTAAATAAAAATCATTTATAATTATTTTCAAGATATAAAAATTCATTTATAATAATCTTCAAAATATAAAATCATTTATAATTATGTTCAAGATATAAAAATTTCTAATTATTTTCAAGATATATATATATATATATATATATATATATATATAAATCTCTCATAATCAGATTATTTAATTACTACAAAATCAATAAAATCAAATTCAACTACTTTCATTAGAAAATAATATGCAAAAGATTGAGTATATGACTCTTTACTCTAAATTTTGCATGGTAATTGTTATAAAAAAATTTAGACACTCTTTTCTTTAAAATTTACATACTCAAAATAACATATAAACAACAAAAAGTTAACAATATTTACTTTTAACATATGAACATTTTCATTTTTACTCTCTTTTACACAATTACAATATGTTAAATTAATTTTTAGAAATTTTTTTTCAAGTTTGGGTTCTCTATATTACATTTAGGATATATTTAGGAAATATATTAAAAATATCTTTAGATATTGAATTAACATATAAACAACAACAAAAAATTCACAATATCTATTTTTAACATATGAACATTTTCATTTTTACCCTCTTTTACACAATTACAATATGTTAAATTAATTTTTAAAAATTTTTTTAAGGTTTGGGTTCTCTATTTTACATTTAAGATATATTTAGGAAATATATAAAAAATATTTAGATATTGAATAGAATATTTTTTAATTAATAAAAACCATAAATGATTTAATATAATAACTTATTATTTTTTATTTTTTATTTTTTATTTTAGAAATTTTTTTTTGGTCAACGCCGGAGTCAACACTGGTTTTCACCGGAATTAATCAATCAGTGTACCAGATTGTATGTCTATGGTGTTGAACACATGACGTCATATAGCTCATGCATGTGGCCATGTAATACATATACTTTGTGTAGTTGAATATACAATAGTATAGTTGGTATGTGTAACCATGTATTCACCTATACTTTATGTAGCTAGCCATCTTTTTCCATATCTGAAACACCCAAACATAAACTGTATTTTCCAAATATAAAAAAACTTTTTTTCCTGGTATTGACTCATTTTTTCTCTTTCCCAGACGGCTTTAATTTTTTTGTCACTCATTTTTTAATAATTTATGAAATTTTTCAAATTGTTTTTGTAAGAAATATTGTTTTATAGTAAAGGAACCTTACTACATGGTAAATTTGTACACAATTTTTAATGTACAAGACACCATTACATCGAGTTTTGCTCCCTCCAAATATAGAGATTTGGCTAATGGATCAGTTTGTTGTTGTCCAATAATTGACAAAAAAAAAAAAAAAAATTATTTTATAGTTATATTTTCTTCCCTCTATTTATTTTGGTAATTTTTTAAAAATATTTATCTTTTTGAATGTGTCTTTTAGTCAAGTGGTAATCGCATCACATTGTGACCAATTCTAACGGAATTGATTCCAATAAATTATGTTTTCCTGCGTAGTAGGGATTAATTATAAATTAGTACTTGTCAATTCAACAATAACTCCTTCTAAATTCTGATAGAAACCAGATTCTAATCAATTTCGGTTCCAAATGACAATTTTTGAAATCGATTTGCTGATTAAATTTTGTGTAGGAAATGTCCAACGAATTAACAATAAAAATATATATATATATATATATATATATATATATATATATTGTCGGTAGATGGTTCGATCATTGGAGAGCAAACCAACTTAATTTTTTTGAACTTCAGATATGGTTCTTTACTCCAACTTTTGGCTCGAGTAAATTGTTCCCAAGAGAAATAATATTGGCAGAATAATTTTCTCTCAAAAACTTGATGATGCTCTTAATTCAAAAATAAACAACGTGGCCAGAAATTTAGGCATAACCTTTCTTACCCAACACAAACTGTACATAAATAAAAACAAAAGGCATTACTCATATTAAATTTGCTTAGGAGTCTAGGAGAATGAGTTAGCAGGGAGAGTGAGCACTTACCATTCATTCGTGTATTCATTCTCTGCTTCAAGCTGCTCTGACAATAGTAAGCACGAACCGTTGCTTAAATTAACCCTAAATGTGAATATGTAAATTATTAATCATGTTGATTTATTCGGTCTTTACATTCAAGTTAGAAATATGTCAATACATTAATTGTAACGATGAAGATGATTTTATAGATTGTGTATATTTTGTCACCCCATGACGCTAGCAAGTATCCAGTAAAACTCGATGTAGATGGCAATGAAGGGAAGTAAACTAGGGAAAACAATTTGAGGAATTGTCATTAGATACCAAGATCGTTGTGGGATATACCTTTGATGTTTTGTGGTATGACAAGGAGCTTGGAAATCCAACGTTATTCTTGTTCTTCCCAAAATTATTAGCTGAGGTGCTAAAACCAATGCCTTGATTGCTTGATAAGCAGTTGCAACAGTACTGTTAAGGATGCATAAAGTTAACAAAGAGGTTCTTAGAAGACGCTGCACCTGAGACAATATAGATATATGTATGGTATGAATCGTAGAAATCATTAACAAGACCACAAGAGCAATGTCAAATGAGAAGTGGGAAGTTTAGGGTGATATAACATATTGCTAAACTCCTAAATCTAGTCATAATAACCATAATGTTTTTATCTAATATAATGTAGAAATTCCATAATCTTGACCCGCGTTAAAACACAATCTTTTTACGAATCAACAATCAATCAACAAAGTACGTGGAAAATTTTAAAGAAATATTCGTAAAAACCAACTTAGAAGATAAAAGCATACATATAGTTATTTGAAGCTTTTGTAAGCTTGGATGACAGAAGCAACCGTCCCAATTAGAGTCAGAATCAAGAGAAGCGCTGCGGCTATAGTAGCTGTTCCGGTCCACAAGTCGCTGAAGTAGACTTTGTTGAGAGTGGCACACCACCTCTTTCTTCGAGATTTATAGTGAGCTTGAGATCCATGGCTATGTAGTGGTATTGGGAGGAATCCCCTACTTTCACACCAATCTGTAAGTTGTTCACCATCTCCACGACCAAGCTCGGCCGACCCATAGTGTTCGTTACCACCCCTGTGGTCCAGCAATACATGCATTTGTTGTTAATCAAATGAATTTAAAGTTAAATCTATTATTTTTCTGGTTTTACTTTGTTAAGAAAAAGACTCTCTTCTTTTTATTATCTGTGAAAGAATGGAAGATACAATCTGTAACAGAATCGATAACGAGAACTAAGAGAACCTCTAGGCGCAGCTAGATCATAATCCTCTTCCCACGAAGACACATACGTCTTGTATTCTCTCCACAAACAACATAAAACTCTCACTAGTCAAGAACAGAGCTTATATACACAGTTTTAATTCGCACGTGTGATCTTCTTCAACTGCACGTGCGCTTCAATCTTGATTCCTTCTTCTTGTATACACTCTCAATGGCTTATCAATAACCCCCCCTTCGAAATGAAGCTTGTCCTCAAGCGCTAAAGTCGGAAATTGCCTCTGTAATTCCTTCACGACCTCCCAAGTTTCATCATGTTCAGGTAAACCTTTCCAATGCACCAAGGCTTCGAGCACTCCTTTCTCATTATACCGGGTCTCCAACACTGCTTCCGGTTCAATTATTAACTCTTCAGCCTCATTGAATAACTCTGGTAACGGAATAACCTGCTGATGTTCTCCTAAAACCTTCTTTATTTGAGAAACATGAAAAACTGGGTGAATTTTCGACTCCTCTGGCAATTGCAAACGATATGCAACCTTACCCATTCGTTTCATCACTTCGTACGGCCCATAGAACTTGGCTGCCAACTTCTGACAAGCTCTCTTAGCCACAGACTGCTGCCTATACGGCCTTAGCTTTAAAAAAACCCAATCACCAACCTCATATTCAATATCCCTTCGATGCTTGTCAGCATTGTTCTTCATTAACTGTTGGGCATGAATCAAATGAGTCTTAATCTGAGACATCATTAGATCTCTTTCTTTCATCATTACTTCCAACTCAGAAACTTTCGTCGAGTTCTCTTCAAACCGCATAATTGCTGGAGGTTCACGGCCGTATAACACCTTGAAGGGAGATGTCTTCAACGCTGTATGATATGATGTATTATACCAAAGCTCAGCCCATGATAAGTACTGGTGCCAAGTCTTAGGGTGGGCTGAAGCAAAGCAGCGAAGATAGGTCTCCAAACATCTATTCAATACCTCTGTTTGACCATCTGTTTGAGGATGGAATTATGTGCTATACTTAAGTTTGGTGCCTGAGAGTTTAAAACAATCTTTCCAAAAAGCACTCAAAAAAGTGTTACCCCGATCAGAAACTATAGAAGCTGGATAACCGTGTAACCTCACCACTTCGTTAATGAACAACTTAGCTACATCCGCAGCCGTGTAAGGATGTTTCAGGCTGAGAAAGTGGCTATACTTGCTCAATCTATCGACCACCACTAAAATGACATTCTTGCTTTGCGATGTGGGTAAGCCTTCTATAAAATCCATGGTAAGGTCTTCCCATACTTGACGTGGCAATGGTAATGGCTGTAACAACCCAGCAGGACATAATGTTGAATACTTGTGTCTCTGGCAAGTGTCACACTCAGCTACAAATTTTTGCACATCTTTCATCAACCCCTCCCATTGAAACGACTGTTGTACTCTTTTAACAGTTTTCAACACTCCTGAATGGCCTCCCATCAAGCTGTTATGGTATTCTCCCAAAATCAATGGAATAAATTTTGAAGATTTTGGTAGAACTAGTCTGTTTTTATACCACAACCTCCCATTTCTCACTGAATAACCTTCTTTTGCCTCCACGGAATTTGAGTAAGACTGCACTTTCTTCTGAAGATGTTCATCCTTATCCACTTCTTCATAAATGTCTTGTATCTGTAGCACAGAAGGTACTGTAAACGCCATGAGAACCAGCGATGGAACCACACCCTGAGGTTGAGTCATCCTCGATAAACCATCAGTTGCTGTGTTCTCTACTCCAGGTTTATATATGATCTCAAAATCATAATTCAACAATTTGATCAACCATTTTTGATAATCCATCGTCACTTCCCTCTGATCCAATAAGAACTTCAAGCTTTTTTGATCAGTGTGTACCACAAAGTGTCTTCCAAAAAGATAATGTTTCCATTTTTGTATAGCCAATACTATTGCCATCAATTCTCGTTCATAGACCGGTTTGAGTTGTTCCTTGGGTGTTAAACCATGACTAAAAAAGGCAGTTGGTCTTCGGTTCTGCATCAAGACTGCTCCTAGACCGTATCCTGAAGTGTCTGCTTCTACGGTAAATACCTCTTCAAAATTTGGTAAAGAGAGTACTGGTGCAGTAGACATTGCTCTTTTCAGGTTATCAAATGCTAATTGAGCCTCCTTACTCCATTCAAAACTGTCCTTCCTTAACAACTTTGTAAGTGGTCTTGCTATCACCCCATATCCCTTGATAAATCTTCTGTAATAGCCAGTTAATCCCAAAAAACCTCTCAGTTCTTTCACTGTTTTCGGAGAAACCCATTGAACCATGGCTTTTGTTTTTTCCGGATCCATTGATACACCCTCTCTTGAGATAATATGGCCTAAGTAATCAACTTGTTTCTGCCCAAACATACACTTCTTTCTATTTGCGAATAGTTGATGTTTCTCAAGGATCTCCATAACCACCTTTAAGTGTTCTAAGTGTTTTTCCATAGTTGAGCTATAGATCAGGATATCATCGAAGAACACTAAAATGAATTTCCTTAGAAAGGGTCGAAACAATTCATTCATGAGGGCCTGAAACGTTGCTGGTGCATTTGTGAGACCAAATGGCATCACTAGAAACTCATAGTGACCATCGTGAGTTCTAAATGCAGTTTTAGCTATATCTTCTTCTTTCATTCTAATCTGATGATAACCAGCACGTAAGTCCAGCTTTGAGAACAGAACAGACCCATTTAACTCGTCCAAGAGCTGATCAATCATTGGAATGGGGAATTTATCTGGAACTGTTGCTCGGTTAAGAGCTCTATAATCCACACAGAATCTCCAACTATCATCCTTCTTCTTTACCAACAAAACAGGGCTTGAAAATGGACTCTGACTTGGTCAAATAATGCCAGATTCTAACATCTCCTTCACCATTTTCTCCATAATCTCCTTCTGTGCATGCGGATAACGATAAGGTCTAACACTTATCGCATTGTTACCCGATACGAGATTAATAGAATGTTCTCTACCTCTGATTGGTGGTAATTCAGTTGGTATCGTAAAAACTTTGTCAAACTGAGATAGCAAGTCTTTGATACACTGGTCCATCATAAGTGTTGAAGACGTAACCACTTGTTGATTGTACAATGCTACTTCGACTCCCTTTGAGTTGACCGTATAACCGCTGGACAGTGACTTTAAAGACATCTTCGCTATGTCTAAGTCTGACTCGCCTTTGATTGTCACCATCTTCCCTTTATATAAGAATGACATGTCATTTTTAAGCCAGTTCACTTGACAATCCCCCAAAGTCCTCAACCAATAGATTCCCAATATTATATCCACTTGGCCCAGTTCTAACACAACAAAGTCGGTAGTGAACTCTAAATTTTGCACCGAGAAACACACCTTTTTACAAACCCTTGTGCCTTGAACCATTATGCCTGTCCCCAATTTAACATGCAAATTTGGATCTTCTGTACACTTCAACTTCAATTTCTTGACTGCAGCAGGCGAGATAAAGTTGTGAGTCGCACCACTGTCAAGCATAATAATCACTCCTGAAACGCCCACAGTTCCTCTGGTTTTAGTTGTAGACGGAGAAGAAATCCCTCTATATGAACTGAATGACAAGGCCATGCACTCTCCAATTGGTTCATCACTGACCGCTTCATCTCTACTATCGTCTAACACTTCCACCTCATATCCATTGAAGACTGTTAAGATTCGGAGTTCTTTGTTAGGACATTTGTGATCCTTGGACCATGGTCCATCACATTTAAAACACAGTCCTTTTCTCCTCTTTTCATCCAACTCCGCATTTGAATTGTGTCTCCTTGGTCTCTGTTCTACTCGCGCAGAAGGCTTCTCTGATCCTTGCACCACATCAGTTACAATTGCCTTCGACTTCCAATTGTTTGATGTAAATGAAATATTGTTTCTGTTTTCAGAGTTAAGACCTTCCCTGTTCTCCTTATTAGCGAGTAGTAGCTCCTTCTTTACCACTCTCCTTATAAGGCTCGACTCCATTGCCCTTGCTTCAGCCACCATTTCAGGCAAATATCTTGGCTTCTGCATGTGAACTAATTCCTGCATTTCTGGTGTTAATCCATTCAGAAAAATGCCCTCCAACTTCTGGTCATATAATCCTGACACTTGTGATGACAAGTCTTCGAATCTCTGGACATAATCCGCTATAGATCCCGTCTGTTTTATGCAGAAAAGACTTTGACTCGGTCCCCTTATCTTCAAATTACCAAAACGCAACAATAGACTCTTCTTGAACTGCTCCCATCTTAACAAAATCTTTTCTGTTAATCTCCCAATTGTACCAACTTAAGGCTTCCCCTTGTAAACTCACAGCCACCAATGCTAACTTCTCTTCATCGTTGTATCTCCCTGTTCTGAAGAATCTCTCCACTGTTGCAATCCTTCCGTATGTTCCCACACCCTCAAACACAGCCATCTCCACATTCCTAAGTAGATTTTCTCTAATCCCAGTCCTAACAGTACTACGGCAAGGTTCCGAGATAGGGATTAATACCTGGTTTGATTGAAATGGCGATCGCGAGTTGTAATCTTGACTCGATCCTCCGATTTCGTGTACCGTTGATTTCCCTGGTAACGCATGAAGCAACAAATCGAGTTTACGCCCAATCTCCAAAAGTTGTTGATCATGAGCTCCGATCTTGTCGCCTAAGCCATCAATTCGAGAATCCATACGCGTCTCTGTACGACGAACCAATGTTGCCATATCCGCCAAACGATTGAAACATTCCATCACCGAAGCTTCGACTTGTTCCGCCGTCGCCGCCTCCTTTATTGGTGTTAAAGATTGCTCCATCCCCATCGACTCAAGATTTCTTCAATTCGATAAAATCCCCAAGCTTCGCCCAATCCGAATTTGATATCGCGTTAGATTCGATCCGAGATCACAA
Source organism: Camelina sativa (assembly GCF_000633955.1). Lineage (NCBI taxonomy): Eukaryota > Viridiplantae > Streptophyta > Magnoliopsida > Brassicales > Brassicaceae > Camelina > Camelina sativa. The sequence goes on from NC_025689.1 coordinate 26,316,993, forward strand.
TCGCACCATTTGTTAAGAAAAAGACTCTCTTCTTTTTATTATCTGTAAAAGAATGGAAGATACAATCTGTAACAGAATCGATAACAAGAACTAAGAGAACCTCTAGGCGCAGCTAGATCATAATCCTCTTCCCACGAAGACACATACATCTCGTATTCTCTCCACAAACAACATAAAACTCTCACTAGTCAAGAACAGAGCTTATATACACAGTTTTAATTCGCACGTGTGATCTTCTTCAGCTGCACGTGCGCTTCAATCTTGATTCCTTCTTCTTGTATACACTCTCAATGGCTTATCATACTTTTACCTTCTTCGGTGAGTAGCTGGACGTCTCTATTGGAAGTAATTAGGAAATTTAAGAAATGTATGTAGTTGGAAGTAAAGGGTATTGCGGCAAACTGGCACTGCTCGAATGCAATTACATTTCTTAGAATTAAATCAGTCTCTTCATCAGCACGGAAGCCGGGCATCGTTAAGCAACCTTTCTCAAACATCACATTCAACCAAAAACCCTCAACTCTCTTTTTGTGTCTGTAGAATGCACAACAAATAACGATCATAACGGTTTTTTTTATTGTTTTTTTTTGTAACTTTGCCTTTTCTTTTTGTATCTATTATAATTGACGCAAACAAACTTTACATCATTTACATAACTATCATCTATACAACTATATTGAGATGGTATCAGTGTAAGCAACAGGTGCAGTTATATCTTTTTCATTATTGATTTATTTCTAATTGATGTTAATGAATGCCGACTGCCATTAATGTTAAATTATCTGTATAGTTAATTTTTTTTTTGACCGCTTATATAGTTAATATTTTACATATTCTTTTGGATAAAGTAATGTTATCCCTTATTATTAATTCGACAAATACATTTGACAAAATAACCTTTTATTTGTAAGATTTACATAATTAAATCCTTGCCATTTAAATAATTATCAAAATTTGAAGTTATTATTTATAATATAATTATATTATCAAGTCGAAAGTACATTTGACAAAGTAACCTTTTATTTATAAGATTTACATAATTAAACCCTTTCCATTTAAATAAATATCAAATTTGAAGTTGTTATTTGTAATATAATCATACTTTAAATTAGTATCCAAAAACATACTTTCAAAAATTCTAAAAGAAATTAATATCCATAGTTTAAATATTCTAGATACTTTTATCTTTCTTAAAAAAATTTAAATTCTTGCCGATCATGTTGTGGAGCAAAAAAAAAAAAATGTTATGGAGCGGGCTACCATTTACGTAGATATCATTTTATAGATTTTCTACGGATTGATCTACTAAAATACACGAAATATTTTAGTCTGTTATCAAACGAGTTAATATCCTAACCGGTACTAAACACAAAAATACAATCCAACTAAAATTATAGAATCTAAATATTAATCAAAACATACTAAAACAGACTATAATTGATTATGTGAACTTCCCATCCACTTCTGTAGTTAATAATCTATATTATTATTTTCACAGCATTTTTCAGAAGAAGGCTTAGAATTCAAACTTATTTACAGACAATGCCACTGTAATTAAAACATTTAATACAAAAAAAATTAAAAAGAAAATCAAATTAGGAAAATTGAGTATGGAAATATATATTTCCTTAAATATCTGAACAACATCAATTTCTACTTTCCTTTTTAATTACAAGTTTTAAAATGTTTTAATGAAAAAAAACTATAGTATCTTACCTTATTTAATTTCGATTTTTCATAATTGGTTTGGCATTATACATGTTTTCCATTATACATAAATTTTTTAATGTTTTCTATGTTAAAATGGATAGATCAATTGATGTCAAAATGGGTAGAAAAAAATATAAAAATAAACAAATAATATGATTTTATTATACTATATATATATATATATTTTGTTTTAACCTCCACAAAATGATATATGTTTTTGACTAAAAAAGATGTGTCATTTATAGAGTTATGATGTCAAATACAAATATATATATCCTGTTGCACAATTTAAATAGTGAATACATCAAATTTAGTCATATGAGTAATATCAATAATATTACTAAATTTGTGATAATAAAACTAAATCTGTGTAAATACAGATTTTAGCAATTTAACATATGCACAATACTAAAAAAGCAACAATAATTTATGGAAAATTTTATTTATTCATGGGTCAAACCTAAACTAAAAATAACTATAAGAATATGATGGAAATTAGGTTAATATTAGTACACTTATATATTTTTGCGGATTGGTTTAAAAACACAAACAAAATATTTTAAAACTTAATTTTATATGAAAAGAATTAAAAACCAACACTAACCCGCTACATCATACTCAAATACAAAACTAACAATTTTTTTAATAACTATTTTTTTTTATCCATGGGTCTAAAACTAGACTAAAAATAATCATAAGTATATGATAGGAATTAGGTTAATATTAGTACACTTCTTTATTTTTGCGGTTTGGTCTAAAAACACAAACAAAATATTTTAAAACTTAAATTTTATATGAAAGGAGTTAAAAACCAACACTAACTCGCTCCATCATACTCATAGACAAAACTAACTAATTTCAAATTGGTGGATAAAATTTAAATTATTTTATACTAACTACAAAGTATTATACATATTAACAGATGTTTACTTTCACAACAACTAATTTTGATTGATTAAATTTTAAAATAAAAAAATTTTGATTAATTAAATTTCAAATGAAAATAATAATTTTTAAATAGATAAAGAAAATAAAATTACAAATATCTTAAGATTATTGTAAAAAAGTTTAAAACATATATTTGATCCAACATAATATTTTTTTAGTAAGTTATATAAAATATACAAAAATACATAATACCGCGGTGCGGTTAAAATCTAGTGTTAATGATAATTGGTATATATATATCCAATGATGTTATTCAAATATTTTGTGTTGACTTTCTCTTACGTGGTGCAAATGAAAATTGATTTGTAGTAATATGACTAATTAATATTATGAAATCAGTTAGACAGTTATAAATTATAATATATTATGTCAAATCATATAATATGAATTATTATTATGATTAATAATTCGAATTAACATTTGTTTTTGTGACACTTTTTAATTCATGCTATGTACCTTTTCTTTTCGTTACCCACCAACGCCCTCGTCCACTTGAGCTTGAGAACAGTGAGAGGCTTAGCATGAGCGGTACATATTCCGTATTCCAAAAGATTAGATGACTGAAACAAAGCAAGGTTGAGGATACTCGGGTCAACTATTTCAAAAGCTCGTTAATTAAAAATCTAAAAATTGAAGGTGAATATAAAACACAATTAAGCATCTAATAAGATTCTACAGTCCTATTATATTAGACATAGGCCACTTCTAAACCAAAAAGTATATAAATGCTAACCAAAAGAAAAATATTTTACCAGCAAAGATGGGGATGGGGGTTCTCCCGAAACCGCCGGTTAAAACGTGAAGGTCCTAAGTTGGAACTGTCAGGGCATTGGGGTTGATCTGACAGAGAATTATTTGGGTGATTTATGGAGGAAGCATCGACCAGATATTTTGTTTTTATCAGAGACAAAAAAATATTTTTCTTATTTACAAAAATTTCAATCTAAATTTGGTTATAATAAATTGTTTACTGTTGAACCCCAAGGGGCTAGAGGTGGTTTGGTTTTATTTTATAAGGATGAAATAAATCTTTCTGTTCTATTTCATAATGATCGAATAATTGATACAAAAGCTGTTTTTCATCATCAATCGGTATATTTATCTTTTGTTTATGGTGACCTGGTTCCCCAACATCGCGGAAAAGTGTGGGATAAATTAACGGATATTGGATCTTTTCGTATTGATCCTTGGTTTATTATTGGAGATTTTAATGAATTAATTGGTAACCATGAGAAGCAGGGTGGTGCCTTGCGGTCAGCTTCTTCCTTCAAACCTTTTATCTCAATGATTAAGGATTGTTATCCTGGCGTGGGAATCGGTGTAATAATCAAGTGATTCGTTGCCGACTTGACCGGGCTTTAGGTAATGAGGACTGGCATGCCCTCTATCCCAATTCGAAAGTAGAGTATTTGGAGATGATTGGTTCTGATCATAGTCCAATTTTAGCAACTTGTTTGACGGCGGTCAGAGACAATTTCGGTTTGATAAACGGTGGTTGGGTAAGGAGGGCTTAGCTGGAGCGGTTGAGTTTGGATGGAATCTTACACAGAATTTTAGGACTCCGGGTTTTGTTGATAAAATAAGGAATTGCAGGAATTCGATTTCCTGGTGGAGAAAAAATAATGTTAGCACTGGTCCATCACTTATTTCTTCTTTGAAGACTGCTCTGCATGATGCTAAGCTGGATGACTCGGTTTTGTTGGAAGATATTCGGGGAATTGAGAGGAAATTGAAAGAGGCATACCGGGATGAGGAGATTTATTGGCAACAGAAGAGCAGAAAATTTTGGCTAAGGGTTGGGGATAAAAACACTTCATATTTTCATGCTTCCACTAAACAAAGGCGGGTTCGGAATAGGATAATTGGTTTATTTGATGCAAATAACGTTTGGGATGAATCAGCGTCGGGTATGGAGCATATAGCTACAACATATTTTGAGGATCTATTCAAGAAATCCGACGGTGGAGGTATTTCTGAGATGCTCCAAGCAATTGATCCGATTGTTTCGGCAGGTATGAACAGAGATTTTATCCGGGATATCTCGGAAAGGGAAGTCAGACAAGCTTTGTTTGCTATGCATCCGGAGAAAACTCCAGGTCCTGATGGGATGACAGCTTTGTTTTTTCAAAGATTCTGGTCTTCTCTCAAAGGGGATTTAGTGGCTTTAATTAAAGAGTTTTTTCGCACTGGCAGTTTTGATCCGCTTTTAAATGAGACCAATATTTGTCTTATTCCTAAAGTGGATCGGCCTCAGCGGATGGCGGAGTTTAGGCCTATAAGCCTATGTAATGTGAGCTATAAGATTATTTCAAAAGTGCTGTGTTTCCGCCTGAAGCGCATATTGCCTCGTTTGGTTTCAGAAACACAATCAGCATTTGTTTCTGGACGGTTAATTACTGATAACATCCTGGTGGCTCAGGAGANCAGAAAATTTTGGCTAAGGGTTGGGGATAAAAACACTTCATATTTTCATGCTTCCACTAAACAAAGGCGGGTTCGGAATAGGATAATTGGTTTATTTGATGCAAATAACGTTTGGGATGAATCAGCGTCGGGTATGGAGCATATAGCTACAACATATTTTGAGGATCTATTCAAGAAATCCGACGGTGGAGGTATTTCTGAGATGCTCCAAGCAATTGATCCGATTGTTTCGGCAGGTATGAACAGAGATTTTATCCGGGATATCTCGGAAAGGGAAGTCAGACAAGCTTTGTTTGCTATGCATCCGGAGAAAACTCCAGGTCCTGATGGGATGACAGCTTTGTTTTTTCAAAGATTCTGGTCTTCTCTCAAAGGGGATTTAGTGGCTTTAATTAAAGAGTTTTTTCGCACTGGCAGTTTTGATCCGCTTTTAAATGAGACCAATATTTGTCTTATTCCTAAAGTGGATCGGCCTCAGCGGATGGCGGAGTTTAGGCCTATAAGCCTATGTAATGTGAGCTATAAGATTATTTCAAAAGTGCTGTGTTTCCGCCTGAAGCGCATATTGCCTCGTTTGGTTTCAGAAACACAATCAGCATTTGTTTCTGGACGGTTAATTACTGATAACATCCTGGTGGCTCAGGAGATGTTCCACGGATTAAATACTAATAGTAGGTGTAATTCGGAATTTTTGGCATTTAAAACGGATATGAGTAAGGCATATGATCGGGTAGAGTGGGATTTTCTGGAGGCGGTCTTGGTCAAGTTGGGTTTCGATAGGAAATGGATTTCGTGGATTATGTGGTGTGTTTCGTCAGTGTCGTACCAAGTTCTTCTGAATGGTCAGCCCATAGGTTTTATTAGACCTCATAGGGGGTTACGACAAGGGGACCCTCTATCACCATATTTATTTATTCTTTGCACAGAGATCTTGATAGCTAATATTAAGAAGGCTGAAAGGGAGAAAAAATTGACGGGTATTACCATCGCCCGTGGTAGTCCTACTGTTTCGCATTTGCTGTTTGCGGATGATAGCCTGTTTTTTTGCAAAGCAACTGCCCAGAAATGTAGGACGGTTATGGATATAATCGGTGCCTATGGCAAAGCTTTAGGTCAAGAGGTTAATCTGGCTAAATTATCTATTATGTTTGGCAAAAAGGTCCGGATATTCGGTCCCAGTTAAAATCAGTTATTGGGATTTCCAAGGAGGATGGCATGGGTTCTTACTTGGGTATCCCTGAGAATCTTCAAGGTTCGAAGACTAAGGTTTTTAGCTACGTTAAGGATCGGCTTGATGATCGTGTCAATGGCTGGTCAGCAAAATGTTTGTCAAAGGGAGGCAAGGAAATTATGATCAAATCAGTGGCTTTGGCATTACCGACCCATGTTATGTCGTGATATAAACTACCTCACGAACTAACTTCTAAATTGACAAGTGCAATTTCCACTTTTTGGTGGAATTCCAATGACAAAGCTCGTGGTATGCATTGGGTTGTGTGGGACAAATTATGTAAAGATAAAGCTGAAGGGGGACTTGGCTTCCGAGCTCTGGAACAATTTAACGAAGGCTATG
>NC_025689.1:26324704-26328657 GCF_000633955.1 Camelina sativa
AGGCTATGTTGGCCAAACAGTTTTGGCGTCTAATTCACTACCCATCGTCTTTAATGGCTAAGGTGATGAAAAGTCGATATTTCAGGAACAAACATCCTCTTATGGCAAAAAAACCATATAATCCGTCTTTTGCTTGGAGAAGTATTTACTCCATTAAGGGATTGGTGGAGCAGGGGGCGCGATGGGCGGTAGGCTCTGGTAATTCCATTTCGGTTTGGCGTGATCCATGGATACCGGATATTCGCCCTAGACTGGCGAATGGTCGAGGGAGGTTGTGGCTTCCGAGTTTAATGGTTAATCATTTAATTAACCCGGAGACTAAGGATTGGCATCTACCCACTTTGGAGGAGTTTTTTGATCTGGGGGATATACAAATAATTCGGAATATGCCGGTTAGCAGAACTCATCAACCGGATAGATTAATATGGCATTATACTAAATCTGGGAAATATTCCGTCAAATCAGGTTACCGGTTAGCCCGGGAATTGATAATGGATGTAGAGTATGGGCCGACGTGTACGGCTTTGCGGGCCCAATTGTGGAAACTTGATGTCCCCTCCAAGACTTTTTTGGCAGATTGGTTTGGGTACTCTTCCTGTGTTAGAGCGTCTCGCACATCGGGGTGTTCGTTGTGACACCGTGTGTAAGAGATGCGGTTCTGCAGTGGAAACAATAAACCACACGCTCTTTGAGTGCCCTAGGTCTCGACGTATTTGGGAGTTGTCCCCTATCCGGATGGTCCTAGGGGGTTTTCCATACACCTCGATTTATGCAAATTTAGATTTTATTTTTTGGCGTGCGTCTTTGCAATCCGGGGTCTCGGATATAGGCATTCAACTACCTTGGATTATTTGGTCAATTTGGAAAGATAGGAATAAAAAGGTCTTCCAGGGTATTGAGGTAGAGCCTCTTGAGATTTTGAATCAAGCGGCTACGGATAAAATATTGTGGGAGGAGGCCAAGTCTTACTCAGTGAATTATCTGGATCCCCCGTCTTGTTCGGAGGACAGGGGTTCCTCTCCCCGATGCCAATTTGGTGGTTCTTGGAAAGGTACAGATCCCTACCAGGGTTTGGGCTGGTGGTGCTGCAATGGAGAGCTTAAAACGATCATGTTGGGAGCACGGAGTCACCGTCGGAGTATATCACCTCTACATGNACCGGAAGACTGGCCAGCTTTTTCCAATCTGTTGGAGGATTTCTCCCTGCTTCGTAGTTTCTATACCTCCTTCAGCCTCACCAANGTGATACCATGTGTAAGAGATGCAATTCTGGAGTGGAAACTATAAATCATGCGCTCTTTGAGTGTCCAAGGTCTCGAGGTGTTTGGGAGTTGTCCTCTGTCCGGATGGACCCAGGGGGTTTTCCATACACATCGATTTATGCGAATTTAGACTTTATTTTTTGGCGTGCGTCTTTGCAATCCGGGGTCTCGGATATAGGCATTCAACTACCTTGGATTATTTGGTCAATTTGGAAAGATAGGAATAAAAAGGTCTTCCAGGGTATTGAGGTAGAGCCTCTTGAGATTTTGAATCAAGCGGCTACGGATAAAATATTGTGGGAGGAGGCCAAGTCTTACTCAGTGAATTATCTGGATCCCCCGTCTTGTTCGGAGGACAGGGGTTCCTCTCCCCGATGCCAATTTGGTGGTTCTTGGAAAGGTACAGATCCCTACCAGGGTTTGGGCTGGTGGTGCTGCAATGGAGAGCTTAAAACGATCATGTTGGGAGCACGGAGTCACCGTCGGAGTATATCCCCTCTACATGCAGAATTACAAGCGCTGATCTGGGCTATGGAGTCTTTACTGGGGGCTGGAGTCGATTGTCAGGCTTTTGAGACGGATAGTGTAGAGCTATTGGCGATGGTGCAGACACCGGAAGACTGGCCAGCTTTTTCCAATCTGTTGGAGGATTTCTCCCTGCTTCGTAGTTTCTATACCTCCTTCAGCCTCACCAAGATTCCACGAGACGCCAATGTCAGAGCCGACTGTCTAGCTCGATTTTCACGTTCTCTACCTTCAGAATCTACCTTTGTAAACTCGTATCTTCCTGTTTGGGCAACCAATCGTGGAGTTCTATTTTAATTATTATAGTTTGGTTAAAAAAAATATATATATTTTATCAAAAAGTAAGCATATTAGTGCTATATAGCACTAATCCAGATAGAAAACTCTGAAAAAAAAAAAAAAACGGAGTTAGAAGATAACTCACCTTGAAGTTTACTCCGGCTTGTGAGAGGTAATCCACGTTCCTCAACTCTGCGATTGCTGGCCATCTCCTGGGATCATCTCTTATCTGATTTGGAATGTCGTCAAGCGATTTTTCATAAACACACCGGAACATGTCTGTGAAATGCTTGAAGTTTGTTTTCTCTTGGATTCTTATGCCAAAACAGCCCAGGAAGAATTTGTCAAGGGTCTCACGAACATACAATTCATTTATACTGGAATTGAACAAGCTATCTAAAATGAAATAGGGAAGTTGATTCTCTAGCAAGATTAAATCTTGTCATCTGAATATTCACGATGTTTGGTCATAACTCTTAGAAAGAACTTCATAATGAAAACTGAATCCTGAAGGATAAGTTCCACGAAGTATTCGGATGGTATCCATTCAGTCGGTTCTTCATAGCTAGCCCGAGTATTTTTTTCTTGGGCTTGTATGGTTTTCCTCATTTCCTCTATAGTATCTTCCCCAACTCTTTCGGTGTAATACTCGAAGTACGTCTTCTTTGTGTCTTCCATCTTAATATATTCTTTTTTCAGATGCCTAATAAAACATACGTATCGCCATATTTAACATTGGACTTTATTAAATGAGAATTCCAATGGACCACTAAGCCAAAATCAGGAAGGCCGTGCGAAATGGCCATGGCTTCATCTAAAACTACATTAATAACAATGAAATGAGTAAATGACATATAGATTTATATATGTATTAGATTTTAATCTGTGGTATACCGTGTGCCTATTTTTTTTTATAATAATTTTAATTATTTATAATTTAGGTTGTATGTTGTGTTCGTTTGTGAGAGTTTCATTTAAATAGGTTGTATCCAATTTTTTCTTTTTTGGCATTTTTTCGTGTAAATTTGAGTGCGTTAAAGTTTTAGAGAAATGATAGAGTTTTTTTTTTTAATTGTTTGCATCTTTATGATATTTTGTTGATTTTAGGAACCTTATTGATTTGGTAGAGAGACCAACTTATACATATTGTCGATTTTATAAGAATAAACTTAATTAATTTGGCCAATTTACCATATTTTACTTATTGAGTTTTGTCCAATTTTGTATGGATTAACATTAAAAATAAAGATTTAAATACACATAACTATAAGGATAAAACACAAAATATGCTTAAAATGTTAATATAGAGATATATATATATATATATATTATATCTTTTATGGTAGGAAGATTTATATGTTGTATATTGTATAGGTATATACATTTTCATTATTTTCTGGACGTTTCATTGTTTAAAAACCGAAAAAAATACCTATATAATACAGTAATAGGAAGTATATTTGTTTCATTAATTAATACACCTGTCATCATTGTTTAAAATTAATAAGTGTATAAAACTCTTTTTTACTAACTGTTATCTGCTTTAAAATTTTGGTAGATTTATACAAAAACCCTGTTCAGTGTTCTCACACATTCCATAATGGCTTTGGTTACTTTCTCCTTTCCTGTAGGATAATAAACTTTAATATATATATATATATATATATATATATATATTTTTTGTTTGAAAAAGAAAGGCACCAACTATCCTCAAAATTTTTGATATCTAGATCTGATGGATCTAAGAAATAAGGTCACGGATCCATAGAGTACTTAGAAAATAAAAGAGGTGTGGTTACAATTACATATTAGTTTTTTTTTTTTTTTTTTTTTTTTTTTTTTTTTTTTTTTTTTTTTTTTTTTTTTTTTTTTTTTTTTTTTTTTTTT
>NC_025689.1:26329406-26335981 GCF_000633955.1 Camelina sativa
TATGAATGTAAAATTATATTCAACAAAAAGACTGTGTTACAATAAATGCATCTTCAATCTGAATGTTTAGAGAGTGGATCTAGAAACAAAAAAACAGACTAGTAACTATGATGTTGGAACCAAAACTGGAGGCCATGGCGCCGGCGATTCCGTTCGCTCCAAAGACTATGAATGGTGACTTGGAAGGTATATCGCAGCACAAAGGCGTTGAGACGTGGAGCTGAAGTAACAAGAATGGTGAGAAGTGAATCCCAACTTACTGTGTAACGACTTCCTAGAATCCTTTCTGTAAGAGCTGACCAAATCTGGGAGGAGTACGGGCAGGAGAAGAACAGGTGGTCTCGTGTTTCAATAGTCGCCGCACAAAACACACATGTTCCATTTGCAGACCCGTTCCATTTCAGCATTCGATCCCATGTTGCTAAACGGTTACGAATCGTAAGCCAGGTGATGAAAGAGTATTTAGGTGTAGAGTGTTGGAACCAGACCGCTTTGTACCACATACAGACCGGGAGTGTTTGCCTGACCAAATGCCAAGTATCACGTGATGAAAAGTGTGGCTTAAATGCACCCGACTTTGTTTGCCAAAGGGAAACATCATCTCCCGTTGTTAAGCGAAGAGAGGCCAGCGTATCCTCCACCTGAATGAGTATAGGAGTCCGATGTCGTCGTCGATGATGATTGGCCAGGGCTGTAGCGACAGTGGCATTCAGAGATATCCCCATATCGATTGTACCACGGGTACCTAGTAAATCAATGAGCCTCCCGAGAGGGGACCAAGCATCGTACCAGAAGGAAGTTGTTGAACCTGATCGCACTTCCTTTTTGTGAAAAAACATGGCTTTATCTCTATATTTCAAGAGTTTGCGCCATATCCATGACCCTGAGCAAGTCGTACCCTTAACTGACCACAAAGTTTGACCCCGAATAAGAGTAGTACGAGACCAACTGACCCATAGAGAGTCCTTTGCCGATAGCAACCTCCAAATAAGCTTTAAAAGTCTGACCGTGTTTGTTTCAGAGAGCAACCGAACACCTAAACCTCCTTCGTTACGTGGTTTACAAACTTCAGGCCAAGCTACCTTCGCTTTTTGTGGGTTGAGAGATGGATCAGACCAAAGGAAAGCTGAGAAAAGACTTTCAATCTCCGTGATGCACTGTTTTAGTAACCGGAAAGCATAGAGCCAGAGACTTGTGAGACTTGTAAGGACTGATTTTATGAGCTGGAGCCTTCCCGCAAAGGATAAGAATCTACTCGTCCAGGAGGAGATCCGAGAGTGTATTCTCTCTATAAAAGGGAGATAGTCGTTTCGTGACATACGCTTGGTGAGCAGAGGGAGACCAAGATATCTGACAGGGAGGTCACCTGATGTAAAAGGAAACTGACTGAGAATGGCACTGCGGTTCTGTGGGGATATGCCTGCCATGAAGATGGTTGACTTTTCCAAACTGATAGTTAACCCTGAACAAACTGCAAAGTCAGCAAAAATCTTCAGAATGCGCTCTATAGAATGTGCTGTCCCATCGGAGAAGACCAATATATCATCGGCAAAACACAAGTGAGTGAGTTGCATCTTACGACACTGAGGGTGATAGCCAAATTCACGAGCCACTGCTGCTTTATCAAGCATACGAGTGAGAAAGTTCATGCAAATGACAAAGAGATACGGCAACAGCGAGCAACCTTGCCGGAGACCTCTTGTGCTGCGAAAGAAACCCTCTAACTCTCCATTCTCTTGGACAGAAAAAGAAGCCGTTCCGATGCAGAGCTCAATCCAGTGTATAAACTCAGCCGGTAGATCCATAGCTTTGAGGACGTGAAGAAGAAAAGGCCACTGAACTGAGTCAAAAGCTTTAGAGATATTAGTTTCGTCTCACATAGTCACATTCTTCGTGATTTTATTTGTTTCCTTTTTAATGTATTCTCGAGTTTGTACGTACAATATATATATATATATATATATATATATATTCGTTCTGTGTGTAAGCTTCGTTTTTTCACGTACCACGGATTCCTGCTACTCGTCTCAGCAACATCCATATGAAGCGGGCCAATGACGACCATCCTAGGTGTATAAGCTGCAGGGTTCACATCACGTATCCCACTTGGTACTCTATAAATGCAAGGTTCTCGAACTTGAATTTCCGTATCTTCTTTCCGGCCTGCTTCTTCCATAAGTGATCGAATGACCTTTTTATACTTCAGTATTTGTTAGTATATCATATGTACAAACAAACGAGAATAATATTATATATATATATATATATATATATATATATAGTTCTATCTGTAAAGCGAGAAAGTTTGAATTCTATTTGAGAATTTGGTTATATATAATTTATCATCTTAGTATTTTAGTAATACCCATCATGAATGTTTGCAGAAAAGTATATCTCAAAAAGACATATATAATAAAAGGGAACGAAGCTTACTGAGTAATATGGATGATCTATGGAACGAAGATTGTTTCTTGTAAACCCTTTGAACGATTTGTCTTATTAAGAAAACTCAAGAGAGAGATAATGATACAACTTGTAGCTTAAAAAAGAATGTTTCTACAACTGGTAATGGGTCTTCAAATACTTAATAAACTAGGTTGAGATCTACATTACGTCGCGGGTTAATTTTTTTATATTTAATACATATGTAATTTATAATAATTAAATCATGTTGATTGAATCACTTTTTTGTCAAATAATGAAATAAGATTGTGCTTAGCTTTTTAGACAAAGTTGTTTGGCATCGACCATGCATAAGGTTAATGATTTTTTTCTTTCTCAAATTACTTATAGCTTTAAGTGAAACGTATTCAATTATCGTATATAAACAAAAATTACATGCAAAATAATAATAAAAGAGTATGTTTACTTTAACTACATTATTTTGTATGTGAACCAACCAACAAACAAACAAAATTGAATCGAACTTACTTGCTTAATCGGTTCTCAAAAAAATTTCCTCCTATCTGAACTAACCGACGTTCCAGACCAAACAGATAATAGTTTTTAAAGAATTTTTGGAGCTATCCAAACTACCCAAACGGGTCGACTCTGCTACACTACACCAACTATGCTGATTCTTTGATATACACCCTATACTTTTTGTCTCTTTTCTAAACATCATAAACAGTTTATCTCTATCAAACATCACAAACTATACATTATCTTTTAATTGCAACACAACGAATTTAAATTGTGATTAAACTTACTAAACCATTAATCACGTTTTGAAAAACGATTAAGGTTAATGAACCAAAGAAATGATACCACACAATCGTCTTCTTCTTCGTAGCATCAAAATCCCAGAAAAATTTGGGTTTCTATTGTATCACCAATAGACAAATTTAACTTATTATAATTATTTTACACCATCCACTTACACTTGCCAACAATTCCACACTTGATTTCAAGCTGTGTCATCTCCCATCTTCCTTAAACCACATTATTTCCAGTGTTTAAAACGTACTGATCAGTGACAACCTCTTTAAATTCAACACCATTGAAGAACAATTATATTGATCTACATAAAATCTATCAACTCTGCTCATTATGATACTTCTATCAGCTCGCAAAACCATAGGATCTTCCTCTTCATTTGAACTGTCGGGAATTTAATTACGACCAACAAACAACTCATCAACGAATTCACTACTGAATCTTCTACTTAGACTCAAATCGGTCCACTCCATCCTCATCATCTTCGGCTTCGGCTTCACTGTCATTTTTATTTTTCTAATTACCCTCTCTTTTTCTTTTTGGTTTTTAGCTGTCATTTTTGTTTTTTCATGTCCGGTTGTATCTCATTCATGTCTTCTTCGTTCATAGCTCTAAAATTGAGCTAACGAGAGAGAGAAACTAGAAAGGAGAGAGAGAACTGCAAAAGGAGAGAGGGAGAAGATCTTACTAGACAAATTGAGAGAAACGACTACTTGTTGCAATGAAATTGATCAAAGAGAGAAACCCTTAAAAATTGGGATTTTGATACTCCGAAGAAGATGTTTGCGTGGGTTCATTTCCTTGGTTCACTTAACCTAATCGTGGTTTTCAAAACGTGATTACCGGTTTAGTAAATTTAGTTACAATTTGAAGTTGGTGTGTTGCAATTAAAAGATAATGTATAGTTTGTGATGTCTGATAGGGAAAAAAATTGTTTGTGATGTTTAGATAAGAGGCAAAAAGTATAGGGTGTATATTAAAGAACCAACATAGTTGGTGTAGTATAACAGAGTCGACCCCCAAACTAAATAGATAATTAATCCACATTCCACATGCATAACTATTTTTTCCATCTATTACTAATCTTGATGCCTATTCACCTCGGATTCTCACGCGTATTCTCACACTTTTTTTCAGGCTCCACCTCAAGTGAAATGATGATGTAGGACGTGAAGGTGGATGAGTGAGAATGATGATATAAAAAAATCATCATTATATGTTGTATAATAATACATCACCGTGTCCAACATAATGTTGGCTTTATTAGTCTCCCACTAGAAAAACGTATTTTACTGTTGTTAATAATATTGGAGAAATACAGCCAACTGAAAACCGGAAATCAAATAATATTATTATTTTCAGTTGATAACAAACCGCTGAAACGAATAAAAAGCTGTACCCAAAACTTTCAAAAATCCACTTTCTTAAAATTCTAAGATATATAATTTATAAGGTTTAATTAGTAAGGTATATAAAGTTGTATGAAGGAGTTGTAAGCTGGAAAGGTAAAAAGTTGTTACAAAATAATACAAAGCTGTAAGTTATACAAAGAAACTGAAAGTAAAAATTTTAGTAAACTTTCTAGTAACGTTACTAAGATTAGTAAATTTTAAAATTATATATTTTGTAAAGCTTTTACCAATCAATACAACAATTGGATTTTTCATATTTTTAATAAAAACCATATAACTCAAAACTATATCCTAGAAAAGTAACCCATTATATTTATTTTCCAATAATAATATAAATCTTAAAATGATATTTAATTTAAAACAAAGAAAATATAATGTATTTTTCATAATCATGAATGTAAGTCGTTGTCATTTTGCCTACACTTGGGTCATTTCTTTAATTATTAAACTAAAAATAAACTGCCTAAGATATAATCACCAAATAACCTTTTAATATGAATAGTATTTGGTTGAATGATCTGAGGTGGGGATGAAGCAAAAGAATTGATGGAGATCTAGAGAAAAAAATGATTATTTACAATTTTTATAATATAAAAAGTATTGATTTCTACTTACAAAATACACATAATCAATTTATATACTGGTAAATTTTTTTTTTAAATCATCTTAATTTCAGATTCTACATTATCAGAATGTTGACTCAGTTAACACGTATTTGATGATGTGATATCGTTTTCACTAAAAGACATCGTTTTAAAAATTAATTTTAATTAAAAAATATAACACTCGAATTTGAACCCCAAACATTTAGTTTTTAATAAATATCCTTATTAGTTGTTTGAAACAATTAGAAACTTTTCTTTTATAAACCTAACAAATTATTTACTCCTATTTTAAGAAAATTGGTTTCAATTTCTTTCCATGGTTGTGGCCTTGTGGGCCGTCACATCACAGTATATGGTTGTATTCAACGGACTATTATTGATCATGAGAGCAATTCCAGTGGTAGTCATGCCCACCGATTCTCAAAAAATGAAACAATTCGAACCGTTTTTTTTTTTAAATAACTACAATATATAATTAAGCATTCTTACTTAATTAAACCAACCAAACCACAATTTAACAGTAAACCAACAACAACTAACATGCACAGCGGAAACATACTAACAATACAGAACCAACATATCATCAATGCAGTAACATTCCTAACCATTCTATCCAACAACCTAACATAACTCTATCCAAGGTTCCATCAACACAAACACTAAAAACTAACATCATAAAACCGAGACGTCAAAAATCTTTCCACAAAATCTCGTGCCGATCAGAAACTAGAGGAGACCACGATATCAGTTACAATCTCCGATGGTCCCAATTCGCATCTGAGAAAACGTGTCTCACAAAACTGCAAATAACTAATCGAGTTTAAATCCAAATCCACTTCTGTAAAAAGGAGAATTACGATGAAAGGCTTGAGAATAAATCTACCAAATTTCGTTACCTTTGACAACGATTTGATATCGAAACTGTTTCTTCCCAAACCCTAACGATTCTGCTCCTTCTCCTTTAATCTCATTCACACCACAATAGGCTCTCTCCTCTCTGTCTATCTCTTTCTTCCTCTCAACACAAGTATTGAATAACAGCCACGACCAAATAGAGAGAAGAGGCGTCCATATAATTAGAAATACATCACTTAGGGTTTCCCAAAACTGGCTCTAAACCGGGTGAACTTAAACCAAACAGGGCAATTTTGATGATTTCACATAAATTGATCGGTTCTTCCACTTTTCTTTAGGACACGGGCGTTACAATTCTCCCCCTCTAACAAAACATTCGTCCTCGAATCTGACAACACCGTCCCTCCACCAAGGACCTCCGCGCAACCGTCACTACGGCCCGCACATTCCCCGACCGGACTGAACACCGTCAGTCAAGGTTTTCCGT
>NC_025689.1:26336367-26362702 GCF_000633955.1 Camelina sativa
CATAACCCTGACCCCACTAGTCAGGACAACCCAAAACACGAGATCAATCTCGACCTCCGAGGTCTACATCCAGTCACTACGCTCATAACCACGTTCTAGACATTGTTTGCTCTCTCACTCATACATTCTTAGGTCGCAACCTTCGAACTGCACCGCCTGCACTCTCAGACCGTCGTCCTCGAGCCATACCGTTCACTCTCGGATCGTCACCTTCGAGATCTCGGTACCAGGGGAACTACTCATCCCCTCCAGGGAACTAATCATCCCCTAGGAGAACTAATCATCTCCTCTACCGCTCTCAGGGTCGCAACCCGTCAAGCCCGCGGTGCACCAGGGGAACTAATCATCCCCTAAGGAGAACTAATCATCTCCCTAGGGGAACTAATCATCTCCTCATGAGCAAACAAGTCCTAACGTCTATAAGCATCTCCAGACCGGAACTACCTCCCGTGGTTCACGTAAAACATCGCAATGTCCTACCAACACCATAATCTCTCCCAGAATATCATCACTGTCATGGCCACCCCCAGACCTCATTCCAAACATCTCAACCACTTTGGATATTCCCCCGCACCCTTTCCAAAAAAATGGACAAGTTCATACTTCCTGATTTTTTTTTTCATTTTTAGAAACCATCCATTTATGGAAACTTTCCACTTATAAAAACTTCTATTTCAGAAAACTTCCCTCAACACCACCGCTTTACGAAAATTTTGTACTCCGAACACCACCTCATCTTGTTACAGTGGCACTTCAGCCACCCTGGACAAAGTAAGTGTCCAACTTAACTTCTCGGAAATCCCTTTCCAACACATCCACTTTTACAAATCACCGCCAACGGTATATCTCGATATCAGCGTGATCCACCAATTTCCAACAATTTGTCAATAGCCAACTGCACCTCTCGTACATAAGCTAAAAACACTACACAACTAACAACACATAAAACAACTTACCGTGGAATCTCATTGAAGGCTCGAAGAGGATGATACTAGGACTCCATACCACATGCAAATTGACTAACTACTCATAATCAATTTCATCACACAACATCATGCATCCAACAATAGGAAAATAATTCAACCAATTAAATTTCTTTAAACCACTCTAAACATCCTAGAACCGTAAAGGCTCTGATACCAAATTTAAACAACCCGAACCTTTTTTAAAAAATAACTACAATATATAATTAAGCATCCCATACTACTTAATTAAACCAACCAAACCACAATTCAACAATAAACCAACAACAACCAACATGCACAACGGAAACATACCAACAATACAGAACCAACATATCATCAATGCAGTAACATTCCTAACCATTCTATCCAACAACCTAACATAACTCTATCCAAAGTTCCATTAACACAAACACTAAAAACCAA
This sequence comes from Camelina sativa, assembly GCF_000633955.1. Classification (NCBI taxonomy): domain Eukaryota; kingdom Viridiplantae; phylum Streptophyta; class Magnoliopsida; order Brassicales; family Brassicaceae; genus Camelina; species Camelina sativa. Next base: position 26,337,756 of record NC_025689.1, read on the forward strand.
CATCACAAAACCGAAACGTCAAAAAGCTTTCCACAAAATCTCGTGCCAATCAGAAACCAGATGAGACCACGATTGTCCCAATTCGCGTCTGAGAAAACGTGTCTCATGAAACTGCAAATAACTAATCGAGTTTAAATCCAAATCCACTTCTGTAAAAAGGAGAATTACGATGAAAGGCTTGAGAATAAATCTACCAAATTTCGTTACCTTTAACAACGATTTGATATATCGAAACTGTTTCTTCCCAAACCCTAACGATTCTACTCCTTCTCCTTTAATCTCCTTAACACCACAATAGGCTCTCTCCTCTCTCTCTATCTCTTTCTTCCTCTCAACACAAGTATTGAATAACAGCCACGACCAAATTGAGAGAAGAGGCGTCCATATAATTATAAATACATCACTTAGGGTTTCCCAAAACTGGCTCTAAACCGGGTGAACTTAAACCAAACCGGGCAGTTTTGATGATTTCACATAAATTGATCGGTTCTTCCACTTTTCTTTGGGACACGGGCGTTACAAAAAACAATTAAAAAATTATATTTTAATTAAATAATTTGTTTTATTATTTTTTAGTAAATCAACCAATAAGTAATTGACAAATGTTTGAGCAAGATTCTTAGGAGTCTTAAGTAAGAAACGTTTCTCTTTCTCTTTTCTACTTTTCCACATATATATTATTATTTATTATTTGAGTCACTGCTTGAGAAACTCTGTTGGACATGCCCTGATAGTCTTAAGTTGAAATATGAACCAAAGATGACAACCTTTATTAGGTGATTTGAATGTTTCTTTTGTAAATTTGGTCAACATCACAGTATATTGTTGTAAAAATTGTAAATAAAGTTTGGTCTATGTTGCCTTTGTGGAGGACATCATGGTACACCTTGTAGTCAAAAATAATAATTATGGTTTTACAGCTGGTTACGAATATTTAAATATTAATAAAACTAGGATGAGACCCACATTTATGCTGCGAGTTTTTTAAAATTAATTTTGTTTTGTTTAACAGAAAATTTTATTATCATTTTTAATTAAATAAAATAAAATTTTATTATCATTTTCGATGCTAGCAATGTTTTGGGTTAGACGGTTAGTTTTATTTCTTTTTTTTGCGGCGGTTTAGTGTGGTTTGAAGAGAACCCTAAATCTTCCCTATAAAAGGAGAACGTCTCTCTTTCTTTAGGGGTTCCAATCCCTAGTCGATTCTTGCCCTTGAAGGAGAAGAGAGAGAGAGGTGGTTGTATCTCTTACAAGGGAGGACAAATGAGATGGTTTTGGGCTGGACAAGAGAAGGAAAGAGGCTGTCATGTGTTGCTTAGACATGGAGGAAGAAAGGGAAGCACCATTGGTCCTGTGATGTTATTCTTAGCCCAAATTCGTCCCTAATCCCAGGTAAGTAGGTGATTTGGTGCTCATCTAGGGAATTGAGATGTGTGAGATGAATTGTGATCGGGTAAGATGGATTGCAAAAAAATCAATGTGATGTTTTCTATGGCTATAGTCTCTGTGAATGCGTGGTTTATGTGCTAAATCGTTAGGATCGAGTATTGGTTGTTGAATTGGATTTTTGTGGCCGATAGGAGCATGAATTCGACTTCAGGTTGTGTGTTTTTGGGTTGGTTTCGGTCGAAACTAAACCTGTAGATGGACTGCGCGAACTGGTTCAAGATAGCTACTTCGGAGCAACGTTTGGAGAATGAAATGGAGTCCGATTTGGTTGAAATTTGGTGGGGATGTCTCTGGTGCTAAAATCTTCATATCCAATGGTGGGTTTACGAAATAGACGGTTGGTTTGTGATTTAATCAAGTGTTTTTATTGTGGTCTGAAATAGACGATTTTGTGGTAAGGTTGGGGTGTCGAGCGACACCAGCATGTTGTTGTGTTTTTGGATCATAGGAGACAGCTGGTTAGGTTTGGATGGGAAGGGATCGACGGAAGTGATGTTGTGGGCGTTAGTGTCGACCGAGACTAGGAGGGTGTCGATCGACACAATGTGTGTTGGTTCGCAAGTGGTGCGTTGGGTAACAATCATCACAAGATGGAGGTGTCGATCGACAATGGAGGAGTTTATAGTTAATCGGAGAATTCATGGGGAAGTGTTGTCCGTGGCTAGACGAAATCAAATATTCCAGCCCACCTCTCTTGTTACTCGGTCGCTAGGGATGGTTGGTTGTGCGTAGAGCTGTCAGACGGGCATGCCCGCGTCCGCCTGAACAGACTCGCGATGGACCGCATCTTCTTTTAGACCGAAGCGGGCCGCCGGCTAAGACCGCGGATAGATAAACCAATGTCCAAACCCACCCCGCAAATATTAGCGGTTAAGCGGATCAGCCCGCAGGCATTGTATAGTTTGAATGTGTATTATCATTTAAGATATGTAACTTGTTAAAACAGATTAACCATCATTGACCATGAATCTGAAACATTGAAACTCAAACAAACCTGAAAAATGCTGAACTTAAAACTCAAACATTCAAAATCTGAAAGACTGAAACAATGGAACCAAAAGCTGAACTTTAAACNGATGGATTGCAAAAAAATCAATGTGATGTTTTCTATGGCTATAGTCTCTGTGAATGCGTGGTTTATGTGCTAAATCGTTAGGATCGAGTATTGGTTGTTGAATTGGATTTTTGTGGCCGATAGGAGCATGAATTCGACTTCAGGTTGTGTGTTTTTGGGTTGGTTTCGGTCGAAACTAAACCTGTAGATGGACTGCGCGAACTGGTTCAAGATAGCTACTTCGGAGCAACGTTTGGAGAATGAAATGGAGTCCGATTTGGTTGAAATTTGGTGGGGATGTCTCTGGTGCTAAAATCTTCATATCCAATGGTGGGTTTACGAAATAGACGGTTGGTTTGTGATTTAATCAAGTGTTTTTATTGTGGTCTGAAATAGACGATTTTGTGGTAAGGTTGGGGTGTCGAGCGACACCAGCATGTTGTTGTGTTTTTGGATCATAGGAGACAGCTGGTTAGGTTTGGATGGGAAGGGATCGACGGAAGTGATGTTGTGGGCGTTAGTGTCGACCGAGACTAGGAGGGTGTCGATCGACACAATGTGTGTTGGTTCGCAAGTGGTGCGTTGGGTAACAATCATCACAAGATGGAGGTGTCGATCGACAATGGAGGAGTTTATAGTTAATCGGAGAATTCATGGGGAAGTGTTGTCCGTGGCTAGACGAAATCAAATATTCCAGCCCACCTCTCTTGTTACTCGGTCGCTAGGGATGGTTGGTTGTGCGTAGAGCTGTCAGACGGGCATGCCCGCGTCCGCCTGAACAGACTCGCGATGGACCGCATCTTCTTTTAGACCGAAGCGGGCCGCCGGCTAAGACCGCGGATAGATAAACCAATGTCCAAACCCACCCCGCAAATATTAGCGGTTAAGCGGATCAGCCCGCAGGCATTGTATAGTTTGAATGTGTATTATCATTTAAGATATGTAACTTGTTAAAACAGATTAACCATCATTGACCATGAATCTGAAACATTGAAACTCAAACAAACCTGAAAAATGCTGAACTTAAAACTCAAACATTCAAAATCTGAAAGACTGAAACAATGGAACCAAAAGCTGAACTTTAAACTCAAGTACTCAACCATTAAAAATCTGAAACATTCAAAATCTGAAAGTGCAAGACTGAGACAACGGAACCAAAAGCTGAACTTTAAACTCAAACACTTAAAAGTCTGAAACAAAACTAAAACTCAAGCCGTTTCTTCATCATCAACAATCGATTGGAAATAAGGTAGTGCCTCATCTTCACCAATTAATTCTTTCTCCTCCTCTACAGATTTCAAAAAAAAAAACAATGTATTTGTTAATACACTGTCTAAGATTGTGAAATTGAAAACTTATGAAACACATTTGCTTACCATTTTCATATGCTTCAAAACCTTTTAACCAATTGCGACTGTATATTAGTGTTTGAACATTTTTTGGAAGGAGGCAACTTCTATACTTGCTCAAAACTCGAGTTCCAATGCTAAAGGAAGATTCAGAGGCTACTGTTGTGATAGGAATACTAAGAAGATCACAAGCCATGGAAGCCAATTCTCCATAGCGCTGAGAGTTATCTTTCCAATACTTTAGAATGTCTAAACTCTCAAAATTCTTCATGTCTATTGCCGATTCATCAAGATACATTTGTAAGGAAGTCTTTCCACTAGCAACAACAGTCTCTTTTCGAAAGGCTAAGAAATCCTGCATAAGAAACAGGAAAAATTAAGAAACTGAAACTTTAAAAAAACCTGCAGTTTTAAAAAAAAACAGAACCTGCAATTTTTTTAAAAAACAGAACCTGCAAATTGAAAAACCAGAAACTAAAACATAACAAGTTAACAACCAAACCTGAAAACCTGCTGTTCTTGAAATCGAACCTGCAGTTTTTTAAAAAAACAAGAACCTGCAGTTTTGTAAAATCGAACCTGCAGTTTTTTTAAAACCAGAATCTTAGACATAAGACCAGAACGTGAAAACCTGTAGTTTCTAAAAAAACAGAACCTGCAAATTGAAAAACCATAAACTAAAACATAACAAGTTAACAACCAAACCTGAAAACCTGCTGTTTTTGAAATCGAACCTGCAGTTTTTTAAAAAAACAAGAACCTGCAGTTTTGTAAAATCGAACCTGCAGTTTTTTTAAAAACCAAAACTTGCAGTTTTTTAAGCAACCAAAACCTGCAGTTTTTGAAACAACTAGAACTTGAAACTTCAAAACCAAAAACCTGCAGTTTAAAACACCAACACCTGCAGTTCTTAAAAAACCCAGAAATTGAGACTTTAAAACCAATAACATGCAGTTTAATATACATAACCTGAAACTAGTCAAATAGAGAATTTATGAGTGCTTACATCGTAATTGCTAAAGCTTCCTCTTTTGCCTTCATTGTCATCTCTCTGGTAATCTGTTTCATGTGTCTTCGTAGAATGTGATGCAAAAACTGACTTGTTCTCATATGATTCAAACAAAGTAGGTAGTTTACTTTTCAATTGTTCAATCTTCTGTTGACAAGAACTTTTATCAAGTTTACCAAAACAATAGTTTGCAAGTGTTAGCTTCAACCTTGGATCAAGCACTGTAGTCATTGCAAATATATCACTTACTTCTTCCCAGTACTTATCAAACTTCTCCTTCATGGGTACAATCATGATTCTAATAACTTCATCATCGCTAAACTCATTCACTGTCAACCAGTTATTGATCTTCCAGACTTGCATGCATGAAGTACAAGTTGGAAGTTGGATATGTGGAACCTGAAATAAGAGTAGTAACCTGATCAAACGGCTCCAACAAATCACACAGACTATTGAGTCGTTTCCAATTCATCTTCTGTAGGAAAAAACTTATAGTTTAACCCATCAATAACTTTGAGATTAGCAAATGCAGCTCTATACTTGAGAGCCCTATCAAGCATCTTGTATGTTGAGTTCCATATTGTTTTCACATCCAGCAGCAAACCAGCCTTATGCTTTATACCAACAGATTCCACACATTTTGCGAATAGTATCTCCCGGCGTTCTGATCTTTGAACATACTTGATACTCTCCCTGATTTGATCCAACGAATCACCAATCACTGCCAGACCATCTTGAACAATGACATTAAGAACATGTGCTGCACATCTCACATGAAAATACTCTCCTCCACACAACAAATCATTTCGCAACATAAGCTGATTTTTCACCATCTCTTGCATTGTATCATTGTTAGTAGCATTGTCTAAAGCAAGTGAGAACACTTTTTTTTTTCAATCCCCCATTCCTTCAGTTTCTCAAGGATCTCCATAGCTAAGTGTGTACCTGTATGTGGAGACGGTACAGCACAAAATGCTAGAATTTTGTTGTTCAGTTTCCAATTCTTGTCAATGTAATGTGCTGTTAAACACATGTATCCCTCCTGAGTGATTGCAGACCATAAATCAGAAGTGAGACTGATCCTTCCAGGAAGATTAACTAATTCTCGCTTTAAATTCTCTGCTTCATTCTCATAAAACTTGTAAACATCGGCTGCCGATGTGTTACGGCTGATAAATTTCACATCTTCATTCAAATACTTCCAAATTGATCTTACTCTCTCATACTCAACATAAGCAAATGGGAGATCATGTTGAATGATACATTTAGCTATCATTTCACGAAAAACCATATGATCTATCTTCTTGGCTTTTAACCTTGCTTCTGAATTAAGCATCATTTGACAAATATCTTCATTTCTAGGCTTAAGCTTACAATGTTTAAGTGTTTTTAACTACAAATTTGAACTTTATCATCATAATAATTATTCTTTTTGTTATCATCTTTTATAATTCTTAGTATTTGATTCAAAAACTCTATAAATTTTTAGTTTAACACAAATTTTAGGTGATATATTGTTAATTAAGTTTTCTAAAATTTTACATTACAAAATTTCGCCCCAAGCCTCTAGAATCATTGGCACGGCACTGTTCGTGTAAAGAATAATAGAAGGAAATGGCTCGACCTTCTGTCCTTCAATGACCTCTATCTCATAGTTTTGTATAATTTTCACAGCTATTGTCTTCATATTCGTCATAACCACGTCTTTCCCCAAACAAGTCCTTGGACCGGCATTGAATGATAAAAACTTAAAAGAAGGCACATGAATCAACCTTCCACTCTCTGAAATCCATCTCTCTGGTTTAAATTCCGATGCATCTTCTCCCCAAACCGATTTCATTCTCCCTAATGAGTAAAGAAAAATGAAAATCTTTGAACTTGCATCGACTTTGTGTCCGCTCGGAAGGACATCCGAGTTTATAGGAGACTTGTTCTGAAATGGAACCGGTGGATAGAGCCGTAGTGCTTCACACAATGCGCCATGTAAATACACCAACTCTTCTACCTCCTGAGAGTTGAATGATTCAAAACTCTTGGTTCCTGGAGATAGTTTTGTGTCGATTTCCTGACGAATCTTGGTTATCGCCATTGGGTTCTTAGAGAGAAGAAAGAAGAACCAAGTGAGAGCAGAGCCTGTGGAGTCTCTACCAGCTACCATGAAGTTTACGATCATGTCTCTAAGGAATTTTTCATTACTAGGATTCAACAACTTGTACTTGGTCGTGTCGACATTCATGTAAGACATCAACAAATCTTTAGAAGAAGAGTCAATATCTCCACGGGCTATTTCATCTCTCTTAGAAGCTATGCACTTCGAGCAAATTCGGTCGAATGTCGAGTGAGCTTTTTTAATTTTCAACTCATCTCCAAACCCAAACCATCTTTGCATCTTCCAAATCATCTCCGGCTTGACATGTCTGTACAATATCGCTTCCTCTGCTTCGTCTAAAGCTGTTGCAAACTCCATATGCGGCATTTCGATCGAGAGACAACCTGGATCAACCCCGGTTATAAGAACAAAGGAAGTGTCGAAACCAAATCTTTTGAACACGTCTTGTAAGTCAACGACCAATTTCTTCTCAGCAACGTGATCAAGAAGTGGGACAACGGACAAGCCCTTTCTCTAGCTTACTCAAGCTTGTTTTTAATGTAAAGCTTTGAAAATCTTGATGATTGATAATGGTTTGAGCTGATTTCCTCAGTTCTTCCCATAACTCTGAATCCGCGTTGAAAATCCCATCTCCCAAAATATCGAATATCTTCTTGAACTCGGATCCTTTTGGATAATTCTCGAAGTTTGAGCTCATGATGTAATGGATATTGGCCGGATCAACGGTGAGCAACATGTCGAGTCCCGCAAAACATGGGCCTTTGAAAGCAAAAGTCATGTTTGAGGCCTCGAAAACCTCAGTTGCGTAGTCGAAACCCTGAGGGATCATCATGACGAGTAAACCCGGAAGCATACCGACTAACGGCCAGTCCGTCGGGAAGATACGGTGGGGTTTCTTGCTAATCAAGAAATATCCGAAAATGAAGCAGAAAAAAAAGGAAAGAAATTGAGACTTCAAGTAGGGTTATCGAAGCCATGAGAGATTATTGAGAAAGTATATCTTCTTCTCCTTTTGAGAGAACTTGGTTTTGTTCCCAGTACATATATAATGTACAAATTTTAATATCAAGATTCTGCGCCATTGAGATTAGTGGTGTGTCTCTCTCGCTTGGGTAATGAAATGAGATAATATCTTACTTTATGTGGTTATTATTGATCCATTTTTATCAGTATGGGCCTAATTTGGAAATCAATGCATGAAGACATACTAGAACAAATTGTATATGTTGAAGATATTAGAAAACACCAAAAATAAATTGCCACATATTAATCATTCTTTAAATTTTTAGTAAAGCTTAAAGTTATTCCTTCTTTGATTAAATGTGGCTTTTATTTTTGTAAATATCAAATTGTATTCATCTATATTAACATTTTTGAAGTACATTTTGGTTTATGCCTTTTAAATTTTACTTATTTAATTTTTTTACAACATTAATCCCTAAAACAATTCCATAAATAACATTGCAGAGAAACTCAAATACTAAACTTTCTTAAATCTATATTAACATTTTTTAAGTACATTTTGGTTTATGCCCTTTAAATTTACTTATTTAATTTTTTTTTACAACATTAACCCCTAAAACAATTGCATAAATAACATTGTAGAGAAATTCAAATACTAAACTTTCTTAAATTGACCAAAATTTGTTACATTTATTGCCATAAAATCTTAACAACATCTATACATTCCGGTTTTTCCAAAAACAACTCTACCCATTAAATTTCCAAAAATATTTTTATAGATGCTAAAATCTTTCAAATTTAAATGATATACAACAGATTTTCCCTAACAAAAGTTTACAATCTCCAATATTATATTAAAATTAATATATTTCCTAAACCGAAAATCCAATTATAAAATGTCACATTAAATATGTTGAAAACTCCCCATATAATTTGGTTTATTTTTTATTTTTTTAGGAATTACCAGAAAGATTAAAATTCTATTAATTATCATAAACTATATATATTGACATGGAAAAATTATAAACTATAAAAATATGATAATTTGGTAAAACAATTAAAATAATTAAACTTGATAAAAAAACTTATTTTGTTTATTTTTTTTACGTAAAAACTTATTTTGATTTTAGTGAGACGGGTTGGTATTAATCCCATATAGAGTGTTAAGTGGAATTGTTTTTTCTTAAACAATTTTAGATGTGTACCAGGAGATAAATGTATTACTTGACTATACATATACCACACGGGTTAAAATCTTGAAAACACTATAAAAATCCTATACTTATATCAAATACCTGTAAAAATTTATATTTTTAAAATTAATATAACGCTAATAAAATAACAAATAAATACAATATAAATTTTAAATTTTTAAAATTAAAAATATTGTCCCGCGGTGTACCGCGGGTTAAATCCTAGTTAAAATGACAAAATAACATATTACAATGACTACTAGATTTTAACCCGCGGTACACCGCGGGATTATTTTTTTATTAAAATCATTAAATTTTAAATTGTAATTGTTAGTTATTTTTTTACGTTTTATTTGAAGTTTAAGATTGTATAATTGTATTTTGATTGTTAATTCTACGATTTAATCTGCAGTTTATATACAACACAATAATTTATTTTTGTTATAAATTAATTTCACCAATCCAAGATAAAAATATTCGGAGGATGAACCAGCATTCATTACAAAACTTATTAATATCCGTTTATATTATTAAGTTGTACCAGTTTGTTTATAATAATCATGTATATAGAGGTGTCAAACAGGTCGGTCTACATTTCTTTTTTCATGGACCACAGCGGGTCAACCCGCTAAGACCGTGGTCGTTAAAGTTATGCCCAAGCATGTCCTCAACCTAAATTTTATATTAATTATTCTTAAAAATTTTAGTGGCAATGAAAAAAAAAGAAATTTTAAAATAACTTATAATATTGATATTTTGTAGTTATCTTAATTGGTATAAATTAAATTTTCTCACATTATCACATATTTCACGTATTATATATACAGAACTATGTAACAATATTATTTATATATAATATATTTATTTTAATCTTATATTTATAGTTTTTGGGACAACCTGTCAACCGCAGACATACCTTGCTAAAATCCGTAATCCTGATAGACTTAATTGTAATGACCATCTTACACCACATGCCTATATTTTTTATATAAACTACTCCCTCCGTTTCAAAATATAGGGTGTTTTAGTTAAAACACGCATATTAAAAAATATTTACTTTTAAAAAGTTTAACCAATCAAACACAAGACTACATAATATAAAATATAAAATTAATCTAAAAGTTACATAGAAAGTTGGAAACATCATATATTATGAAACAAAAATACTTCTCTAAACATCCTATATTATGAAACAGAGGGAGTATATCTTAGAAATTTATTACTTTTTAGTATAATATACTGATGGTCGTAGCGATGGATTATTGACATTTTAAATTTATAAGAATATCAATCATAACCCGTCCCATAATAATTTAAATTTATTAAAGTTTATTAAATAATATATTTAAAACATTTATAAAAATTAATCGCTGTACAGAAATCTGACTGTTTAGGAATTTAAGATTTTTTTGTTTTATGTATTTTTTAGGGATTTTATTTGGTAATCTCGTTATAGATTCAATATTTTATATTTAGTAGAGGAACTCTTTAGATTTTTTATATATTAAAGACGGAAAATCTGGAGGAATTTTTTTTAAAATTAAAAAATTTGAAGTAATTGAATATGATTGATTGAAATGAACATAGAGTTTTCTATATTGGAAAAGCGAAAATTTTATTTAATTTTGCAGAAAATTAGATTCATAGGTGGAGATAATTTAGGAAAATTATATTGGATTGATAGGAAAATATTTAATTAACATACCTTATTTTGCATATTTCGATTTTTTGTTTTATTTTCTTAAAAAATATTTTAATGGTAATGGCATTGGTTGTAAATACCTTTGAACTCCAAGCCTTCTTCTCAAAAATGCTGTGAAAATAATAATATAGATACCATCAATAATTAGTACAAGTTGTATTGTACTTGTGGTATTCATTTTCAGCCTAGAGATGCAATGGCTTCTCTCTTTTCCAACCAGCTGCAACTTGCTTAGTTATGGCTAATTAATAATGTACACAGTTGCAATTTTCTTGGACCCAAAAGAAGCTTTAAACCAGAATTTTCAAACCAAACTCGAAACAAAAATATAAAGATATGGCTTTCTTTTGCTGAATTTCAATTTTTCTAACCAACAATGTAAATGACTCTAAACTTAAATGGTTGTGGGTCAATCAAATGTCCGCGTTGTGGGTCATTCCATATTTTAAAGCGATTCACTTTCAAAATTTTAATTCTCAAAATGCTGTGTCATAAGTATCTACAAGATTTTAAGTTACTTTTTTTTCCTCATGACATATCTCTACATTTATGATGTGAGCACTATTGAGAGATCTCTGAGGCATGCATGTGTTTATAACCCAACCACCTTGACGCTGTTTCTTGATAATCATTGATCAATGAGGAATAATATGATGAATCCAAAGGAGAAGGCAATGATGACCGGAGGTCTGCAAGATTTATCGGATTTTCTACTTTGACCGCGGTTAGAATTAATTTGATACAACTTTTTCATGAAATGCATCGTTTGTACATCGTTTGGAGTATCATTTATATTCCAAAAGAAATAATAAACTGAAAATAATTAATAATATACTAGTATGCATGATGCATCCCAAACCTATGTACGGGAAAATGGTTAAAGTTGATTATAACTACACTTATTTTATTTTATTTTTTAAAAGGATCTATAACTACACTCAAATTAATTATACAATTACCATGCCCGTTATTTAATGAATAACAGTGATTTTTGTTTGTGTTAAAATAAAGAATTATGTAAAAAACATTTACACAATAATTTTGGACTTAACAACATGTTGTAGAAGTGTAATCTTTCGATGGCCTCTTCGTCTACATGAAAAACTTGGGTATAATAAAACAACACACACGGAATCACAGATAATTGAAAAACATTCATAGACCTTCTTTCAAAAACTAAACTTTGGATAGTCAAGCATGAAGCATGTGTTTCTTTTATACAACTCTCAATAATATGCTTTGAGAACTCTAGAAAGTAGAAAGTAGAGACATGCAAAATGCAATAATAGTATTAGTACAATACGCATAGTTAATTTGTGCTTAAGGCATGGTATAAGTGTAATAGGCTTCGGTAAAAAATAAAAAGGAAAAAAATCTCCAAACTACTCATTCCTTAAGCTTAAGAAAGAAATACATGCTAGCTAGTAGTTGGTTAGTTTATATAAGGTAAACAAGATTATAAAAGTAGAAGAGAAAACATAAAATCTCTAAAATCAAAATATTGAATCTTTTTAATTTGATAGATATACACGTACCTACAGCCTAGTTTATGGAACTTTTAGATCTCACCTTTTTTTTTTTTTTTTTGGAGGTAAACAGGGAGGCAATTATTAAAAATAAAGAAACAAACTCAGCCTAGAACGAGCCTTAAAGTCGCAACCCCTCACCAACACCAACGACTCCACACACAGAGGAGCAGCCTCAAACAGATGAACTCCCAGTGGTAAATCAAACACATAGTTAGCTAACCAATCAGCAAGACGGTTAGCTTCCCTATACACATGTGATATACGGACTATCTAGTCCCTCGATAACAAATCATGGCACAACCGTACCAAGAACGACAATGGATGAGCTGAATCAATCCCTGTCCGTAAAAATCCAACAACCAACTCAGAATCAATCTCCAACTCCAAACGACTCACTCTCCTCCCCCAAGCATTATAAAGGCCATAGTACACCCCCCACAACTCTACTAGAGGAGCCGTACATATCCCAATGTTCACTGCAAAGCCCCCGCAACCAATTCCCCGCTCCGTTCCTCAACACTTCCTGCAGAAGCTAACCCTGGGTTCCCTCGAGATGCTCCATCTGTGTTCAACTTAAACCAGTCCGCCTCTGGTAGTGTCCAAGCTATCATACGGCCAACCTTTTATCCCTGTCCCATACGCCCCGACGATACGCGATGAACTTGGTACACCTCCGCAGATATGTCCCTAACATATTTTACCCGATCTCGGCACTTAACTGTTCCTTCGAAGACATAACCACACCTCCACTTCCATGACCACCAAACACACATAGCAAACATTGTAGGCCATACCCCCTACATACCGTCAGATTTGTTAGACAAGTTACGAAAAACCCACTCAAGTATCGTGCTTGTAAAGAACCACACTCGTTTGGGGGCTGGTGCTAACCTGTTCCAAATACCAACTATAGCCGGGCAGTCGTGCAACACATGTAGAATGGTCTCCTCGCCCATCTTACATAGCTGACATATATTTTTGTCTCCAAGATGCCTCTGATACCGTTTAGAATTTGTCATAACCACCTGGTTCACCACCAACCAAATGAATACTCGTACTCTCTCCGGGGCGATAACTGTCCATACTCGATCAAAGAAACTAGCCATGTTCTAGTCTTAACAATAACAGCGTGTGCCGACTTCACCGTGAACCGACCATCGGCAGTACCTCCCCATAATAGACGATCCTTAACCTCTGCAAACTTATCCACTACCACCGCAGCCAGTTTGAGACTCACTCTATGAGACACATATGGCATAATCTCCTCTAACTTCCACCCCGCTCCTTCCCGCCAAAGGTCATGTACCCGCAATTCTGCGTAATTCTGTGGTAAACTGACACTTGCGCTCTCTACCAGTGCTTCATTCTTCAACCATCTATCCGTCCAAAACCGTGTATCCCGGCCATCATCGACAACCCAACTTCTGCCCCGCAAGATCACCTGTTGCAGCCCCTGCTTTACACTCTGCCATGTCGATGACCCTGGCCGTTTTGCCATGAACCAACTCTGATCAACAAGGTCGCCCACTTTATACTTGCTACGGAGAATCCTAGCCCACAGACCTGTAGTATCATGCAACAATTGTCAGCCTATCTTTATGATAACCGCCGTTTTCATATCTTGCGAAGCACGGATCCCAAGTCCCACTTCTTGTCGTGGTTTACATACTCTATCTGGGGTACTCCCCCATATAAACGACTGCGATACTCTGTCCAACCCGTCTAAAACTGCTTTAGGATGTACAATTGTGCTCATTGTATGTATAGGTATCGATGCTAGTACTGACCGCGTCAATGTTATTCGCCCAGCCATACTCATAAAACGTCCTCGCCAACCCGCTAAGCGTGAGGACACCCTTTCCAATACTTCACCAAACGTCTCCTTGTTAATCCTCTTATGGAGGATAGGCATACCCAAATATTTGCCCCAATCCACCGTCGCTTGTATACCACTTTCCACACTTATTAAACTTCTCAAATCCCGTGACACAGTTTCAGAAAAGAAGATTTTTGACTTCTCCAAGCTTACCTTCTATCCTGAGGTGACACAAAAATTTTCTAACCCCTCCGAATCACTCTGATCTGAGAAACTGAGGCTTCCGCAAAAAGAATTAAATCGTCGGCAAAGCAGACATGAGAGAGTTTCGGACCTCCTCGAGATGTGTAATAGGTTTCCACTCTTTAGTCGCCATTGAATGGTCAATCATGTGACACAGCCGTTCAAGATAGAGAACAAAGAGATACGGCGATAGCGGATCTCCCTGGCGGAGACCACAAGCAGCTGTAAAGGATGTAGTCTTCTCCCGATTAAAAAGCAATGACATAGATGGATTCACCACACATTGCAAAATCCTCCGCACCCAACAATATCTTCCAAAAAATCCCACCGAATGCGGTCATATGCCTTCTCGAAATCCAGTTTGAGAAGCATCCAACCCTTGCGACCCTTCTTCCGTCTCATAGAGTGTACTTCCTCTTGAATAATCACAATATTATCAGTACTCAACCTACCCGGAATAAAGCTAGAATGAGCAGGTCCGATAAGTGTCCCAATCACGCGTTTCAACCGTAACACCATTATCTTAGTAATCGTTTTGAATAACACATTACAAAGACTGATAGGACGGAACTGAGTTATTCGTTACGGAGTAGACACTTTGGCTATTAAAACAACCAACATCCCAACAATCCTGGTAGAAGATCGGTTGATATCCATCCGGCCCAGGAGCTTTAAACCGTCCCATGCTCCGCACCGCTTCCTCCACCTCAACCGCAACAAATGGTTTGGTCAGCCCTGTCTGTTCATACCGCGTAAGAGGGACAAACCCGTCCCGTGGTAAGCATTCCACCACCGCCGAAAAATCATCAAGCGAATACAGTTGTTTATAGTAATCCACAGCAAGCATTTCCAGTTCATGTGGATCCACAACCCACGCATCATCCGCATTCTGTAGCATCTCTATTCGATTATGCCGTCATCGGATAACCGTAGAGGTGTGAAGGTACTTAGTGTTGCGATCTCCAAGCACTATCCACTTCTCACGTGATTTTTGAAACCATAAAACCTCCTCCTGCTCCAAAACAATGTCAAACTCTTTCAAAAGCTCCTCCTCCTCTCGCAGCATATCATCAGTTTGAGAAACATCCAAAGCATCCTGAATAACCCGTATCTTCTCCATTAATGCCTCCTTCCGCTTCTGGATATCTCCGAACACCTTACGATTCCACCGTTTTAGCCTAACTTGTAACGTAAGCAAAGCCTCCGGCGTACTCTTCTCACCGTCTCAAGAAGTAACCAACAATTCTTTAAAGCTAGGGTGTTTGAGCCACGAAGCCTCAAAGCGGAAAGGTCTCCGTCCTGGATCTCGCCCCACCTCCGGATTCAGTTGCACATACAAATATGTGTGGTCAGATGCTAAAAATGGCAAATGTGTAACGCAAGCATTTTATGCCGCGCATGGGGGCAACACAATACCCGGTCTAGCCTCTTAGCAACATAATGCCCCTCAGTTCTCCCCCTCTTCCAGGTAAAGTGATGTCGTCGAAACCCCATATCAACCAAGGAAATGCCATTTATCCAATACCCAAATGCCAACGAATCCACCGATAAACGCCCATTACCCCCTGACCGTTCGTCAATTCTCACAATAGTATTGAAATCGCCACCTACCACAATCGGTCCATCCAACGCCTGAATAATAACGCTCAATTTCTCCCAAAGTCCGCTTCTCCTACTCGCAGACGGAGCCACATAAACCACCAATAGGTACAAGACCTCACTGATCTGAAGACTCCAAAATCTCCATCTCCCCGACCCCTTCTCTCCACAAAAGCCACAAGCCCCCGCTTTGACCCACAACATCAACTCGAAACGAGTGCTCAAAACCTAGCCTTTGACATATTTGATCCGCTCTGTCCCCAGCCGCATGCGTTTCAAACAAAGCCAAGATATATGTTTTATTCTTCTGTAACATATATCGTATTGCTCTCCGGAAATTAGGTTTATTTGCCCCTGGCAGTTCCACAAGATTAGATTCATCATAAAAATTATATAAGCGCTCCGCAGTACCGAGGAAAAGCGTCATTCCCTCCCTATATCCGACTCGGAAACAGCCCCAAACTGTTGCTCGTCGTTCTCCATGTCAATCATCAAGCTAACAGGCACATCAGGTTGAGTTGCAGAATTTCTGGAACCCCACTGCACACTTCCCTCCTGCACTCCATTCTCGCTATTCGCCAACACGTCTCCTGGTTGTCCCATCCCATTCAATTCCACCCGCAATCGTTTACCAGTCGGAGAAAACTCCTCCCCCTTAATGGGTCCAAAGACCAAACCCCCCATGGGTCGACTATTATGCACCTTCTTATGTTTTGGCCCATTGGGCTCCAAACTCTTCCCTACCCTCTTTTTCTTTGTTTTAGGTCCATTCCGAGGACCACTATTTCCTTTCGCCAAACTTGCCGTGAACGACACTGCTTTTATGTTGTTTAGATTTGAATCTTTATTACCATAGGTAAGAGGTAATTCATTTTCCTTATTTGCTACATTAATTTCGGCCACTTCCCTTATCTCTCCAGATCCTGCATCTTCGCCAAGATCCCCGAAAAGATTTGATGTTTCCAATCCCGGACTTTTTGTGATATCCTGAAGATTCTCTCTGCTTCGAGTTGTCGACGGACTCACCGCAACCACCGCCTGCTGCATCACCGGCTGAGACGACCGGCGCCCTTTCCGACCAACCATCATAAACCCATCATCAACCTTATTCAGCTGGGGCTCCTCAGTCGTTGCACTCCGCTCCACTGAGGAAGTCGCCTTCTCTACCACACGGTGAAGACAGGAATGGACCAAATGTCCATACAAACCACACGAGGAAAATTTTTTCATCAAATCTTCATATGCCACATAATATCGTTCACCATTGACTACTATTGATCCTTTCAATGGTTTTGATAGATCAACCTCGACACAAACTCAAGGATATCGGGCCCTTTCAAACCTTAGGATCGTCGTATCCACCCGCACTGGCTTCCCTAACCCACCTGTGATCGCCCTAAGAATGGCTTTATGATAGTAACTCACCGGAAGGTAATTCACTCTCACCCACACCGGCGTTGTCACAATTTCATCACGTAATGGATCAAAATCCGGTGACCAATCCTGCACCAACATATAGTTCCCAAACACCCTGCATGGACTTCCAGTTAGCGCGGCCAAGTATTCCTCCTCCACTTCAAACGGGACCATAAACAATTTTCGGGGAAGGTCCATGACATACATGGCTCCCTTTGGCTTCCACAAGACCCTCAGTTTCTGACTCAACACTGCAACGGGGATATGACTCCCCAACACCTTCACAAACATACACTTCTTCCATAAACCATGCATAGCTTCAATCACCTCAGCCCCAACCGTTACGACCTGTTCCCCATTCTCTCCGTCAGGGAACTCCAACCGGCACATCTCGGTAACAAAGTTATCATCAAGCATGCTATCCGGCGAAGGCACTCATCCAAACTTGCAGCCCCGTACTCTAGCCACCCAATCTCCGGGAGCATCCGGCGGATCCCCTGGTGGCCTCCCCCTCTCTCTGATATCCATCATTGTTACCTCTTGCACCCCAGATCTCACAATCGCCAAATCGCCCTCTCTCGCCATTTTTTTTATTGGAGAGCTGAATACTAAATGAAATGAGTTTAGATCTCACTCCTTTATCCCTACATTACAGTGGTTTATTTTTTTAAGCCGTCATCTTATTTTCCTTCATTATAAAAAAGAACTCTGCAAATCAATATTTGTCAACTAGACCAAAAAACAGTAGAGATGCAAAGTACAGAATGATAGAATAAGCTCAGGTGCTTGTACTCACCGCATTCTTTATTTTCATTTAGCCATCCCTCATTCTTCGTTCTTCTTTTTCCTCTTCTTCTCGACTGTTTCCATAAGAATAAGTTATTTTGAATAACCCTTTAAGCAAATCAACTGTCGAAAACTTCATAGCCAAATCCTTCCTCTTTCATCAGGAACACCACCAATTTAGCACCAAATCAAATGTTTGCCAGCTATTTGAAGTTACCCTCAGAAACATACTCACACATACATACAATTTAAATGTTTTCTAAAGTTACATAAAGACATAAATAAACTAATAATTTGTAAATTCACACATGTCACAATACTATTTGTTAAGTTACTTATGATTTATAAGATAAAAGATTGGAAAAGAAACAATAAACTGAAAATATTTATCATTTTGGGTTATTGCTTCCGATAAAGAAGAATTTTATTAAGATTATACATTGGTGAAAATGATCTATCAGAAAATTTGCCATTTATCAGCAAATGATCTAAACTTGCCATTTATCTCTATCAGCAAATTTGGAAATATCTAAAATTTCTATCAGCTTATGATTGATTTCTGAAATATATATTTAAATATTTACAGTTAAATATATATGGTCTTCAGATGCAACTTGGAAGTATGTCAACGATGAAGAGACCGCTATAGACTTTTATGTTGCTTGATTTGCACTGTACTTGATTTACAAGCTGCAAAATACACATAATTAATGGGAAAAACTCGAAACAAATGTTTTCTGTTTACAATAATTTTAAGCAGTTTTAAGAGGAAAAAAAAACCCCCAAAGTGCATGTTGACAAACAAAGTATGAAGAAGATTTAAAGAAGATACTTTTTTAGATCAGTAAAATTCGTTTTACAAAGTTTAGAATACATTTCTTACCATTGTAAATATTCTACAAATTTTAATTTTTGATTTATGTATAAAAAAAAAAAATTGGAATTTTATATGTTTTACGAAATTTGGAATATATATTTTGTACTCTACTCTATTAACTATGAAATTCTGAATATGTCTTTGTTCTTTGGATTACTTTATGTTCTACAATTGTTAGAATATGTTTTCTACACTTTACTTTGCTTTGTGCGAAAGTAAGAGTATATAACATTCGAATTAATGTGAACAATATCGTCAATTATGGATTTCTCTCTTCTAATTTAATGCCATTGTTAGAACAAGAAACTAAACAAAGATAACACGGGAGTACGAGAGAAGAACGTCTCTATGCTTCAGTTGAAACACAAGACCAAAACAGAGCATACGAGATCAAAGTGGGAACCGACCTTGAAAGAGACTTAATTAGAGTCAGAATTGCAAATGCAACAGTCAATATGTCAAAAAATACCTTTTTTATTGGTGGTTCCGTAGAAGCAGACATCTCGCACTTAAGCCGGATGACAACTTCTTCTGATTTTGGGAGATCCAAATACTCGGATGACTGAAGAGTAGAAAGATTCTTGTCTTTTAACTCCAAGCAAAAACGAACCAAAGCCTTATAACAAATTAAAAAGAATATATATTTTCGTAATCCAAAATCGATCTTTACCTTGAAATTCACTCCTGCTTTATAGTTTTTCAGCATTCCGCAACATTGTGATAGACCAACTCATGCGGTGCACTGACAACTTCTTTGTTGGAGTAATGGTTTTATAATTTTTACAAAACCGCTAACAAAGAAGTTGAAAATGGGAGGGTAAAGACTAATAATTAACCATTACTTAATTCACATTTTATATGGAACTGAAAATGTGTCGGACAAAGAGACGAGAAGAACCTAATCCAACAGTTCCAAGCATGAGGAAGAAACCATATGTAGGAGATGCAAGCCCTGTATTCGAAGAAAAATGAGTCTTGCATTGACCCTTACATGTCAGCCCCGCGTAATATAGATTTTGTAGACTCTGTGACTTCAAACGCTAGCAAGTGCGTAGTAAATCCAAACATCTTATAGCTGGTTTACGTTTTCAAGATTTTTACTTAAATCTTGATAACCCAGCGGTTTTGTAAAAATTATAAATCCTAAAATCTTGTTCAAATTCTATAATAGATGGAAAAAAAAAAATTAATATTGCTAAAAGAAAACAAAGGGTACTTCCCAAGTTGAGGACAATCAACTCTCTGTTTCTCCCTACCTCCTCTTGTCTCAACACGTTTTGCTCAAATCGATATTTTTTCCTAATCGCTTTGTTCTTTCCTTTTGACTCCTTTATGTTGCTTGATTTGCACTATACTTGGAACATAAGAGCACACAAGTGGCCAACACTTTTTATCTCCGGGTTCTCCAAGAACCAAATTCTTCAAGCATCCATCCTCTCCAATGACTTTAACAGTGTCGTGAGTGAGGTCGCATATAGTTTTTCCTTCTTTATCAAAAACCACAGCAACTTTCTTATCCTCGTCAATGAAGAAACTCTTATCTGAAAGACTCTCAAGGTATGTTGTATCCATTGTGAAGAAATTGATCCATGACACATTGTTGGCCTCAATCTTAGTCGTAATCCATACCTCAAGCTTATATGTTTCACTTGTTTGAAATAAAGCCGCGAGCTTCTCTTCTCTAACACAAGATAGTGATGCAAACTGTTTACCCCAAGCACTAAACGGCAAAGGAAGAAGCTTGTAAAATCAAAACAGATTATACGATCAATGGGTCCATGTGCGTTTCGTTCTACAGCACCCCAATAAGTGTTTCCCTTGAGAGAGAGACCGCGTTGAGACATTATACGCCAGTGTGGAGAGACATCATCAAGAGTAATCCATGAGTCAGAATCAAAATCGTAGATTTCATACCGTAAAGCAGGGTTGTCGGGGTTAAGTCTGAAATCATCTATAAACCTCAAGATCTTGGGGTTACGACAAGATCTGTTGTGGCTACTATTTTTATATCCAAGAGCATACTTGTAATAGTCTCGTACTTTCCGTCCACTTCCGCGGTTATATTTTCTGGTTTGGATCCTCCTTGTTTCCCCCAAACTCGGATTCAAAACCACAATCTTAGTGTCATCGTCTTTAAAGATGCATAACAATAAACCCTCACAATGAAAGACTTCAGATATCTTGACTTGTTCTGAATCCTCTAGGCAAGTAAGTTTACCTAGAGACTTTATGGATAGATTGTCGTTCACGGCAATGCCCATTAAATGAACATTGTAATCCAACATCACAATCATCCGAGTCTCCCCTAATTCCTTTGCTGCTTCTTCTTCTTTGGCAATGCGCATCTCCATAAAGCTCCGGCTTTTGAACAAACCGTTCCACTTTTTGCAAGTTAATCTCACTGATCTCATAAATTTCGAAGGAACCCTAGAGACAATCTCCTCTACCAAATCCCTTGGAAGATTTGACATAGACGGCGTCATCATCATCATCATCGTCGGTTCAAGTTGAAACAAGGGACCTTCACCACCAGAATCAACATTGGCTACAGTCACCTTGAGGTTATCGAGTAACAGAGCGAATCTTCTTGACCTAACATCAATACCCTTCTCTTTGAGGTCAAGCTCAAGTCCCAAAAGGTGTGTGTATTCCCCTGACCCGTCACTTACAAACTTCACATGCTTGTTCTCAGGGTATGTCATTCCTCATGCCTTCATCACAAATGGGTCATTCACTGCAACCAAACCAATTACAAAAAAAATATGCAAATCAAGTACACTCAGCCAAATACGATAACCAAACCAATTCTTCTACAGTTTAATATCTTGGCTACCAAACGAATTCAGTATTTTGATCAGATTTTAGAAGTATACAAACTCATCTTAGAGATGAGAACATAGCATTCATACTCACCGCTAAAGCAAATGATTTCATCAACACCCTTTGACTTCAGCTCCTCTGCTTTCTCAATGAATCCAGGCTCAAGCTTCATGCTAACCTCACAACAAGAAAACATAATTCTCAAAATTAATCTACAGCACCAGCTTATAATCAAAACTAGTTCGAAGGATAAAGCTGAAAAAGTTTGAACCTTCGTACCTGCATGTGGGAGTGAAACCACCGGGGACATTGAAGAGAATTACTTTTTTACCGGCGGCGAGAGAGTGAACGGAGACGGTCTGAATCTGATCATTCTCATCGTAGAAAGAGATAGTTCCGTCTGGTACAACATCGCCCACACCAATTGGTGACATGAGGAGAGATGAGCTCTGCGGCTGAAGAGTTTTGGAGTTTTGAGCCAAATGAAATTAGGGCTTCAGAAAATTTAACATTAATTGATTAATTTCTTGAATTATGATTTTTATTAGACATAAAAAATATATATCTAAAATTGAACCTTTTTGTTTTGTTGCTCGAAAAAATATTGTTTTCCAAAACTACAACAATTTGATTTTTAGCCTTGAAACCTTGCTGATTAAAAATTCTAAAATCTTTTTATGGTAACATCCTCTAATTAATACTCGACTGGGGTGGGGAACAGTTATGTTATTTTTATCAATAACTAGACGTCATCCCATGCTACGCACGGATTTAGCTTACATTATTTTCGAATTTTAGTAATTTGGATATTATTAGCTCTTTTATTAGTTTACTCAGCAATTGTTATTATAGTGATTTAAAAATATAATGGTCATTTTAAGATTTTTTGGGTTCCTTTGTTTGGTGTTACTTGAAATTTTCTTATATATATAGTATTAGAGTATTTCAACATGTAGAAAATTTTTTGATTACTTAGTAGTGTGTTTATGGTTTTTTCTCCCTTTAGATTTTCAAGACATATTAAGCATTTCCCATCTATTTTTTTTCTCGCTTGCGTTTGCACAATTTATATTACTACTTTGACATCTACGAGAACATGTAATTTTGGAATATAACTTACATGAATACAATCTAAATATGAAAGTTAGGTAAACAAAAATGAATTTAATAAATATATTTTACCAGCTAATTTTTGGTGAGGTAAAACATAAATGCAATTGAATAAAACAAATATTTGTTTTATCGTAGCTACTTAGAAGACAAACTTTAGAATATCATAATATCAAATGTCATAATAATAAAATTTCTTAGAAAGTAAACTATTATATGTGAAAGTGAAAAATGTTATGGAAATTTTTATTGTTCTTTTATTTTTAAGATGGTTAATTCTAAAGCTATTTGATACTAAGATTCCTAAAAATATATGATACCAATATACAATTAGCATATACTACTCAAAACTATAGAAGTCAAATTAATTAGTATAGAAAAATGTAACCCATATCATACCATGATATCAAAAGACATCACAATCTTAACAACATGATTTTTTAAGCATATGATAGTAACATCACAAACTAAATTTACAATGGAGAGACTCATATGCATCGTCTAATAAGAAGAAATTTTAGTTACTTTACCACATCAGTGCCCAAAATAAAATAAAATATAGATCGTAAAATATAAAAAATAAACAAAACCTAACATAAAAAGGGTGGATCGGTGTGTTTTTGCTTGCTGGACTTCTAGAGTATGAAAGTTGATTTGACTTGTTAAGTCTCTTTGTTGGGAAAATGCAGCAGTGAGGACAACAAGACGAAGGCAAGTCGAGTAAGAATGGGTGTATTAAAGCTTTGAGGAGGATTTGAAGAAGGCGAATGAGAAGAGTTATGTTCAAGAATAAAGTAGGAGTTCCTAAGGTTTTAACGTTTATTGTCAACTTGTTTAAAACAACCGGACCCATTTTTTTTTTTTAAATAAGTACAATACATAATTAAGCATCTCATACTACTTAATTAAACCACCCAAACCACAATTCCTCATTAAACCGATAACAACCAATATGCACAGCGGAAACATACCAATATACAGAACCAACACATCATCAATGCAATAACATTCCTAAGCATTCTATCCATCAACCTAGCATAACTCTATCCAAGGTTCCAACATAAACAATATAACCAAGTCCAACAACACACAACCGAGACCCTAGATCATCCTCCTCCTCATCGCCATGATTCCACACTACACAATACCTGCACCACAAACACAATGAGATGCGTGAGTATTACCAGAAATACCCAGTGAGACGATCCTCCCATCTACGAGCTATACACACAAGCAAATCAAGAGTACAACCACAAATAAAACATAACAAACCAGACATTGAACAGAACATCCAATAACACATTCATCACACCTACACAACTTCACACAAAACAAGTTATACAACCCAATCGCTTAGATAAGCTCATGGTCACGCACTCACCTTATCAAACTGATTATAACAACGAATATAACCAGTTGAGACTCTCCTAACGTCTGAAACAGCCCAGCAATTCCCTACAACAAGCCACACAACCAAAAACGACTTATAGCGAAACTGGACAGAAACATTAGAAAAGAACAGTCTTAAAGACGAAACCCTAAAATAAAAACCAACCGTTAACTATCAAATCCCTCCGGTGAAAAGCTAGTACGAGACGTCACGAAGCTTCCCACAAAATCTCGTGCCGATCAGAAACCAGACGAGACCACGATCTCAGTTACAATCCCCGATGGTTCCAACTCGCGTCTGAGAAAACGTGTCTCACGAAACTGCACATAACTCATCGAGTTTAAATCCAAATCCACTTCTGTAAAAAGGAGAATGACGATGAAAGGCTTGAGAATAACACTACCAAATTTCGTTACCTTTGACAATGATTTTATATATCGAAACTGTTTCTTCCCAAACCCTAACGATTCTGCTCCTTCTCCTTTAATCTCCTTCACACCACAATAGGCTCTCTCCTCTCTCTATATCT
>NC_025689.1:26363445-26382349 GCF_000633955.1 Camelina sativa
CAAGCTTTAACTATTCATAAAACTTCTCAGTTTTAGAACCCGCACATCTCGTAGCACCGTAACACCACCAATCAAAAATCTTTGAGAACCAATCATCTCATCTAAGACCACTCTTCAGGTCAACCTCTAAACATTCCCGCCACTCCAGGCATTCCACATCCCCTTTCCAAAAATAGTCAAGTCCTATCTATTCATAGAACTTTCTATTTATGGAAACTTCCCTTTTCTGGAACTTTTTATTTTTCCTTTGCAACGACACTTTCCATAAACAGCAAAGCTCTATCTCCCTAAACACTTTCCATATTTAGAAACTTTCTATTTATGGAAACTTCCCACTCCTAGAATCACATAATCCCTTAACCCATCCCTCGTCAAAATTTCATAAGAACTAATCATCTTATTAAATCTGCAATAAGGTCATCTCGGTCTGAGCAAAACCTGTTACCACACTCACAGAACCTGCTGGACCTCCAACAACACCAGTAAGCACATCGGCCACACAATGTCTCAGAAGACCGCCACACACGGGCACACACTAACTCAAAATTCCGCCACAAAGGCCACACAAGCCCCTCCAAGGCACACACCGCTAAAAATTGACAAATTCTAACTTCCATAAAACTTTCCATTTTTAAAACTTCCCTCTTTTGGAAACTTTCCACTTATAGTAAATTCTATTTCGGGAAACTTCTCTCAACACCACCGCTTCACGAAAATTTCGGACTCCGAACACCACCTCATCTTGTTAAATAGTGGCACTCCAGCCACTCTAGGCGAAGTAAGTCTCCAACTTAACTTCTTGGAAATCCCTTTCCAACACATCCACTTTCACAAATCACCGCCAACGGTATTTCCCGATACCGGCGTGATCCACCAATTTCCAACAACTTGTCAATAGCCAACTGCACCTCCCGTACAGAAGCTAAAAACACTACACAACTAACAACACATAAAACAACTTACAGTGGAATCTCATTGAAGGCTCGAAGAGGATGATACTAGGACTCCATACCACATACAAATTGACTAACTACTCATAATCAATTCCATCACACATCATCATGCATCAAACAATAGGAAGATAATTCAACCAATTAAATTCCTAAACCGCTCTAAACCATCCATTTAACCATCCTAAAACCATAAGGGCTCTGATACCAAAATAAAACAACCAGCCCCGTTTTTTTTTAAAATAAGTACAATACATAATTAAGCATCTCATACTACCTAATTAAACCACCCAAACCACAATTCCTCATTAAACCGATAACAACCAATATACACAGCGGAAACATACCAATATACAGAACCAACACATCATCAATGCAATAACATTCCTAAGCATTCTATCCATCAACCTAGAATAACTCTATCCAAGGTTCCAGCATAAACAATATAACCAAGTCCAACAACACACAACCGAGACCCTAGATCATCCTCCTCCTCATCGCCATGATTCCACACTACACAATACCTGCACCACAAACACAATGAGATGCGTGAGTATTACCAGAAATACCCAGTGAGACGATCCTCCCATCTACGAGCTATACACACAAGCAAATCAAGAGTACAACCACAAATAAAACATAACAAACCAGACATTGAACAGAACATCCAATAACACATTCATCACACCTACACAACTTCACACAAAACAAGTTATACAACCCAATCGCTTAGATAAGCTCATGGTCACGCACTCACCTTATCAAGCTGATTCTAACAACAAATACAACCAGGAGAAATTCTCCTTGCGTCTGAAACAGTCCAGAAACGTCCTACAACAAGTGACACAACCAAAAACAACCTTGAAGCAAACTGGACAGAAACATCAGAAAAGAACAATCGTAAAGACGAAACCCTAAAATAAAAACCAACCGTTAACTATCAAATCCCTCCGGTGAAAAGCTAGTCCGAGACGTCACGAAGCTTCCCACAAAATCTCGTACCGATCAGAAACCAGACGAGACCACGATCTCAGTTACAATCCCCGATAGTTCCAACTCGCGTCTGAGAAAACGTGTCTCACGAAATTGCACATAACTCATCGAGTTTAAATCCAAATCCACTTCTGTAAAAAGGAGAATGACGATGAAAGGTTTGAGAATAACACTACCAAATTTCGTTACCTTTGACAACGATTTGATATATCGAAACTGTTTCTTCCCAAACCCTAACAATTCTGCTCCTTCTCCTTTAATCTCCTTCACACCACAATAGGCTCTCTCCTCTCTCTATATCTCTTTCTTCCTCTCAACACAAGTATTGAATAACAGCCACGACCAAATAGAGAGAAGAGGCGTCCATTTCATTATAAATATATCATTTAGGGTTTCCCAAAATCTGCTCTAAACTGGGTGAACTTAAACCAAACCGGGCAATTTCATTATTTCACATAAATTGATCGGTTCTTCCACTTTTCTTTGGGACACGGGCGTTACATTGTTCCCATGTTATGTAATATGTAGTAAATACTTGGTATAAGACTTGGTTTCATAACTTGGTTTAGTCTAAAATATAGTATATATGTTTTGGAAAATTTATTTAATATAATTTTTAATAAATTTATATTTATTAAACTAAATTATAATGTAAATTTTGTTTAACCATAAAATATATCATTGCACCAATATATAGCTACCATTGACAAAACTATAGTACAAATCTGTCGCTACTATTAATTATAATATAGCAAATTAAAAACGCTACTAATAATCTTAATATAGCGATAATAATGCGCTATTATAGAGAGACAGATAATAGCAAAGGAAAAAACACTATTGTATGTGCCCCTCTAAGATGACACCGGCAAATACATCGTTTACAAAATCGCTATCGAAATGAAATGATAGTGTTTTTCGTGTGCTAAGAATACACATATTTCTTGTAGTGATATTGAACATATTAGATCATGATAGTTCATTTTCTCATGATATAGTAGTATTAACATAACCAACAAACACGACAACCCTAGAGTAAATATAAAACATGGTTCAAAGCCCGGCCCATATGGTAAGCAAATGAACCCAAGCATTAGGGCATCAAATTTTTTGGAGCATACTTTATTAGGCCAAAAGTTTTTTTGTCTTTTATGTAGAAAAAGTAAAAAATTATAAGTTCAGTTATTATTAGATTTTTTTTATAAGTTTGAAAAAAATTGTAAGTTAAAGTTTTATATAATAGAAATATCCAATTTACGGATGAAGTTTTTTTTGTCATCATTGAATCGACAAGGCCCGATTCATAGCCAAGCCCTACTACGATGGGTAACACAACTTAGTGGAGTCGAACTCTGGTGAGATCGGATGAAGTTTTATATGGTTTATGTAAAAAATATTTCGTCGTTTGAATTGTTGCTGAATGAGCATTAGATTAATGTTAATTAAACTTGTTGTTAATAAATTTTAAAGTAAAATTTAATTTAGAAAAACAAATTTGAAACTCTAATAATAAAGTTTCTATATTTGAGGAGTTTTAAAACAATAATGAGTTATTAGGCAATATAATGTTTATTTCTGTATAAATATTTAAATGAACATGAAAACATTGAAAAGACAAAAAAAAATGTGAGCAAGCAAAACGAACATATTTCGGTTTATGGATTTAGAAACTATTTTATGAAAATAATTTTATATTACTATTCTTATAATTTTATTTAATAAAAATGGTCTTTTAAAAACAAATTGGCATAGGTCATCCAAAATTGCCGGACCGGCACATGGAGATTAGGAAAGACATACATAAACACTATAATGAATAAGTAAATTTGTCAAACATTCTCACATTATATTTTTTCTGATGTAGTTTTAATGCGAACAACAAACATGATAACCTGCAAAAAAATATTTAAATTTATTCAAGAATACCTATTGAAATTTGGAAAGATATATAAAAATAAGTTAATTCTTCGTAGGAACCTAATGACTGAAATTAAATAATATGACTGAAAATTTCTTTTAAAATGAGAGTCATTAGGGACTGAAATTTAATTTTATGGAAAACGGATTGAATTCTTGTTTTATGGAAAACAAATTGGTAAGATCTAATGAGAAATAAATAAGTAAGAAATTATCAAATTACTTACATAAAACATCCCACCATTAGGTTATATAAGATTAAATGCCAGAAACTAAACCCATGAATGGAAACCCAAAATTTTAATTTTGACTTAAAACTTTATGAATTTATAAGAGATTTTGAGAACACGTAAACATCCTACAATCTAACATAATTTTGATTCCTTTCTTGCCTATGAATCATTTCTAAGATTGAAACCCATAAATATATTTTATACATAATTTAGAATCCGTTCTTGCCTGTGAAGCATGCATAAGATTGAAACCCATTTTTATAATTTCAAAATAAACTATAATCAGATTTTTCTAGGATGAAACCACAAACTGATAAATAGTAGGTTTAGATTGGAAGGAGCCTAATTGAAGAATGGAATAAGGAACTGTTGAGAGTTTTTGTTTTGTTTTATGGCCTTTTAGTGAATTAGGTCCAAAGTACAAATGAATTTAGTTAATTAGGTCCAAACAACAAAAGTGTACAGGTGTCAGATAGATAACACGCCAAGTGTCATTTCTTTAGCAAAAGTTGAGAAAAACTTTCTCATATTATATAAGATATTAATATATTGTAAATTAAAGAAATATTTTGGTAAGAAATACTATCCTTGATTATGTATAAAAAAAACAAAAAAAAACTATAGACTAAAGAACGTTATATGTAGTCCTATTGTGGAGTAAATAATATCAAATGGATAATTTTTTCCTTTTTTTGAAGCTAACAATATTTTTTAACATTTCTATTACTGTTATCTATATTTGTTGCAACTTCCAAAAGGATAGAAACTAAAGAGTTAAAAAAATCTACCGTAGTAAAGAAATTATAACAATTTAGTTCTGCTCATCATTATCCTATCTACAAAATAAAGAAACAAAACTAATTTAATGATGCGTAAATATATATATAAGTTTCTATCTTCAATTCTTCTCTATCGAGTTGTTTCCATGGAGAAACAGAAGACGCCGACGAAGGAACCTTCCGCCCAACACTTCAACGAAGCTGCCTATAAGCTTCTTGCGAATCCCCACATCGAACCGACGATGAGATTCATCGCCACCCTCACAAAGCCATCGGTGAATCAACTGATCAGAACCAAGTTCTTCCGTTTCTGCGTCGACTCTTACCCGGCATGTCTCTCTCTCAAACTCATGCGAATCTACACCTCGAAAGAGCCACGTGTCCATGACGGGATCAGAGAGAATGCGGTAAGGTGTCTTCACGCTATTTTCATCATAGAAGAAGCGTCTTTGAATTCAGAAGTGGTTCACGTACTCTCGCCTGAACTCATATCTTGCCTTGAAGAACAAGTCATCTCGGAAACAAGTTTCAAGATTCTTTCCATGCTCGTGAACCGTATCGCTTTCGAGGTGTTCACCATTCACGAAGAAACATGGCATGATCTGCGTGTGTTTATCTCGTCTAGAGCTGAGACAGAGTTTGCGAAAGCGGTTTTCGTGTTCACGAGCTTGTCCATGCCTTTGGATGAAGACGAGTTTGTGATTCCACTCATGGATAATCTTTTACCAGCGATCTTGAAACGGTTAGGAAACGTCCACGAGGGTTCGGGTTCGAGTTCGAGCCAGTGGGGTTTAGCGTTCGTGGGTGGGTTTTGTACGGCGGTTCACTTGTTGGAGACGACAAGTGTTGCTTTGGTGGAGAATCTTGTTAATGAGATGTTGAAGTCTGTGAACAGAGGAATGGAATTAGGGTTTCTTGATAGAGCTCTTAGGGATGTTGAAATCGCTGTGGTGCAACAGTTATGGTGGTATTGTACTACAGAGTTTAAATTTGTTTTGGGTTTTATTAGGAGGATTGATGCGATGATCACTGAGGAGACAACGAAGGATGTGTTGCAAGGGATTAAGGTGGTTGTGGAAAAGAAGATACTTGAAATTGGTTGAAGAGATTGATAACGAAGATTGGCTTAATCAGCGTCATTGAATTTTATACTTTTCTTCTCTGAAACACAATTATGATTTGTAGGTTTTTGATATGAGTAGTGTGTTCTGTTTTGTGAAATAGTTTTTGAGGACTAACTCTATTTTTTTTTTGTTAAAAAGGACTAACTCTTTTTTGGCATATTTGGTTTGTAATGATTTTCTTTTACTGATGATGAGCAAATTCTTACGATATATAATGTTACACCAAAACGAAAATTTTCATTCTTTCCAGTAACTTACCAGATCATCTTGCATGCACACACTAAAAAAACCTCTGTTCCTTGATTGTTTTTTTTTCTATAAGTTTTCACATTCACTAAATAATAACTTTTAGTTTTAGCAATACATGCATCATTTTCTATCCAAAACACTTTTTCATAACTTTACATATGATTAAAATTAATTGATTTTAGTTATATTAAAAGGTAAAAAAAAAAAGTTTACTGTGGAAACAGAGGAAATCTATATTAACATTTTTGAAGTAAAATTTTAGAGAATAAAATTTGTGTTAGTATGTATTTACAAAGAATGTAACTGATTTAAACCTCTAAATTTTGAATTCATACAATTAATCATCAAAGTGAAAAGTTTTGTTATTGTAAACCTTCAAAGTGGCTCTTATATTCACATATCTATAAAAATTAACGGAAAAAATGATTCATCAACAAATAATTTATTTTTGTTATAAATAAAGACATAGTTTTAAATTAAAATAATTTAGTTAATTTTTTTTATTTATCATCAATAATATATTTTAAAATTCAAAGAAAAGCAACAAAATTTCCTTATTTATGTGGCGAGTGCTCTCTTTTCTCACTTACGGCCGGAAACTTGATGTTCATCATAGCAGATCTAAAAGGATATTGGACTAAGATTTATAAAAAACACTTACAGAGAGCCACTTTTAAGATTTTTAAACACTTACAAAAAGTTATTTATTTTTGTAATTTTTATATATATTATTAATGATAAAAATAAAAAATTAATTAAAATAATTATTAAAGCCATCTTAGTATTTATAATGATTATTCATGTAATTTGTGAAAAAAAAATGATTATTCATGTAATCAAATTTACTTGTTAATATTAATAGATCCGCGAATACGAAAGCCATTTTTAAGATTTGAAATTAGCAAAATTGTTACTTAGTCGTTTATTTTAAGAATTCAAAACTTTAGAGATTTAAAATAAAAGTGACACCATACAAAAATGGTTATGAGACTTTTTTAAATGAAAAATAATATTAAGATTACAGTTTTGGACTAGAGAGGCCGGCCACATAGAAGGAAAGAATAAGCAGGCTTGTAAAGTTGCACACAACTTTATGAGGATAAAATTGTCTAACCAAACTATATACAAAACACATAGATGGGTTTTTATTTTACTTTTGGACAACATACGTAGATGGTTATATACCTCATTGTACACATTAAGATGCTATATATTATGTTTTTGGTCAATATATTTCCATTTGACCAATTCTCTCAACTGTACAAGCCAAAAATTGGCTCATGGTGTTATAATTTAAGCCCATTTGGGAGAATCACTTTTGTTTGTTCTTCAAGAAACCCTTCAATAACTCTATAAAGATACCCTAAAAATAAGTTACTTTGCGCTGGGTTACATGTAACAAAAGTCATGTGATCCTTGTTTGTGGGAGATGACGACCATTGAACTTCAACATGAAGCATCCTTAATTAAACGCTATTACATGCTTCTGGTTATTAAAAGACACACATAATTATTTTCAATTCTTTCTTCATCGTGAATCCAAAGATTTCCTCTCTGGGAATTTAAACGTAATGAAACAATAGACTTTTAAATTCGTCTGGTTGATGTATCCTCGTATGTGTATAAAACCAACTTCCTTTTATTTCCTTTTGTACCCAAAAAAAAACTAACTCTTTCTAATGACTTCGATAGGGTTCTTTGAAGCATCCATAGCTTTCTTTTGCTTTCTCATATTCTACTGCTGCCGCAACAATAAACCCTTTGGAAGGTGTCCATGGAACTGGCCGGTTCTTGGCATGCTTCCTGGTGTAGTCATGAGGTTACACCGCGCCTATGACTCCATCGTGGAGGTTTTCGAGAACTCCAACTTGACCTTTCAATTCAAGGGCCCATGGTTTACTGGAATTGATATATTAGGCACGGTTGATCCAGCTAATATTAATTATATGATGAGCTCAAACTTCTCAAATTACTATAAAGGTCCTGAGTTCCATGAAATTTTTGAATCTTTTGGAGACGGGATCATCAACACGGATTACGAGCTATGGAGACAATGGAGGAAGGCATCTCAGTCTATATTCCACCAACAAAGCTACCAAACTTTTTCAACAACTATCACGAAAAGTAAGCTCAAAGACGGGCTTGTACCTCTTTTCAATCATTTCGCAGAGGAAAAGATGGTGGTGGAGTTGCAAGATGTGTTCCTGAGGTTCATGTTCGATACAACCTTCATGTTAATAACCGGGTCAGATCTTGGAAGTGTCTCCATTGAATTACCGGAAGTTGAGTTCGCTACGGCTTTTGATGATGTTGGAGAAGCGATTTTTTATAGACATATTACACCAAGATTCTTATGGAAGCTGCAAAAATGGATTGGAATCGGGGCAGAGAAGAAGATGATGAAAGCTGATGCCACTTTAACTCGTGTTTGTAACAAACATATATCAGCCACGAGAGAAGAGGTAAGATCACAAAGGAATACTCACAATTCCAATGGAGAAGATCATGAAGTTCTTTTGACTTCCTTCATAAAGCTAGATACAACCAAGTACGACCTCTTGAATCCTGGTGATAATAAGTTTCTACAAGACTTCACAGTGAACTTCATGGCAGCTGGGAGAGATTCAACTGCTGTTGCACTAACTTGGTTCTTCTGGAATCTTTCTGAAAACCCTAACGTGTTAACCAAGATTCACCAAGAGATCAACAGCACAAATCTACCAAGAACTGGAAGTGATCATCAAGACACGTTATTGTACTTGAATAAGCTGGTGTATTTACATGCTGTATTGAGTGAATCAATGAGGCTTTACCCACCAATTCCATTCGAACGCAAGTCTCCAATCAAACCAGATGTGCTTCCAAGTGGGCATAAAGTCGAATCAAATATCAATATCATGATCAGTATTTACGCGATGGGGAGAATGAAAGCCGTATGGGGAGAAGACGCGAGAGATTTTAAGCCAGAGAGATGGATTACAGAGACAGGAGGGTTGAGACATGAGCCTGCTTACAAGTTCTTATCGTTCAATGCTGGCCCAAGATCATGTATAGGCAAGAATTTAGCTATTAATCTAATGAAGACAGTGATCGTGGAAATATTACAAAACTACGAGATTAAGGTCGTCAATGGACAAAAGATTGAGGCAGAACTTGGTCTTATTCTCCGCATGAAGCATGGGCTTCAAGTCACAATTAATAAAAAATGTTCCAGCTTGGTGTAAAGTTCTGAAAGTCTCTTTTATTTTTCTTTAGCAATCGATATTAAGAATAAGAAGGATGGTCCTCCAAAATTGGTCGAGCAATGCTGAATTTGTATTAAACACTTTCACTCAATAAAAAATGATAATCTTGTTTCTTAAAAAAATATAATGTATTCCATTTTTTTGCCAACATAATGTATTCAATTTAAAATGGGGTTATGTTTATCAATTCGGATGAACTTTTCACGAAATCTGGATGAATTAAGGCGAACGTTAATTTTTCTAGACTCTATTTTAGTTATGTGTAAAACTGTTGACGAGTAAACTTACTAATTCTCTATGATATCCTTATACAAGCCAGATAGCATTGCTGCGTGACTATGTGAACAAATACGGTTTTCGTGATCAAGAACTTGTGATTCTCTCACAGAGAATGTTCTTGCAACGATCTTGAAACGGGTATGTAGGCCACGACGATAAGGAGAGTTAAAGGCAATGATGTGTGTAGCGTTCCTGGATGGTTTATGACATGTGTTACGGTTCACTTGTTAGAGACGACACGTGACGATTTGGTGGAGAATCTTGCATATGAGATGCTAAATCAGCGTCACTGAATTTGGATGCTTCTTGCACAAGTAAGCAAAATCGTAGGGGAATGTTTTGGTTGTGATTTGTGTAGTTTGGGTTTATATTTTGCTGTTAGGTACGTTACCGTTATACGAGTGGATTAAATGAAATAGGTTTTTTGACTCTTTTTTTTATGCTTTTCTAGCCATCTACTAAATCCCATGTGTTATTAGATTCTAATTTATAAAAGAAATTTTGATGTCTTCCATAAATTCATAACAAGTGAATGAATGAAAGATTTTAAAGAATTGCTAAAAAGTTTTTTTTTATAATTTTATTGATTAGATTTTTATAATCTTGTCAAGTCTCACAAACAATCTCTCTATTTTAATGATACTCTATATAACTTATTTTGTTCAGAAAAGTGAATAAAATTATAAATTAATAACATAATAACTAAATTCATTAATAATCATAGATTCTTTTATTTTAGCTGAATAGCACAAAAGATTTATTGACTTTCTAAAATTCTGAATCAAATAACCCCAGATTTAGGTTATTATTCTTAATAAATATTATTGTTTTGACTCTCAAATGGGCAATTAATTATTCCAGTAAAATATAAAGCTATTGCCTTTTATTTGAGTAAGAATAATATCTTAGTGTGTGGTGTATGTATATATATAAACAATGCTTGACTAAAAATTATTCAGTAGAAGATAAAGAAAAAAAATATAGAAAATCAATTATTAATTTCTGCGTCATGAAACATGTTACTTTGTTTGTGGTTTCATGTGTTTTCATATTTTTTGTGATGCATAATGCTAAAGGTGAAATATATATGAAAAAAATTGACTGATAAAAAAATGTTACAAAAAAACTTGTAATTTCTTCGGTATTATCAACTGTTTTTGTCTTTAATATATAGAGATTTAATTTATCCATCATTTAATATATTTTTTTTTACACATTTAATAAACCCTCAAGAATGACTAATACTTTGGTGAAATTTTCATAAAAGATACTCCCTCCGGTTTTGTTTACTTGACGTTTTAGGAGTTTTCGCGTGGATTAAGAAAGTTGGTATATTGACAACTTTAACCTCAGATAGAACACAAATTTACCATTTTATTTTTCATACATAATTATTTTTTCTTTTTACAATCTAAATCCAAAAACGAATAGGAAAAACAAGATGAAAAAGTAATTATACTCTGAGCTACGCCGGCGTGATTACGACGGTGAAAAACTCAATCAGAACGGTTGCTGAGTACTCCACCTGCGGCGGACTCGATCGAAGCTGCTGTTGTGTGCTCCACCGACGACAGACCTGATCGGAGCGGCTGTTGTTTACTCCACCGACGGCAGACCCGATCGGAGCGGCTGCTGTTTACTCCACCGACGGCGGACTCCAATCCTCTGTTGATCTCAATTCTTTGTTTTATTCAATCACTTCCAGTTCTTCTTCTTCTCCATTTTCCTCTGTTTCTTCTTCTACTACGACTTCCTCTTCTATTCAATATATGGAGTAACGAAGCAAGATGGCTAAGAATTATTCTCCTTCTAATGATAAATCACACAGTCCTACAAGCCATGCTTCAACCCGAGGCAGCTCTATCTAAGTCACTAGATATGGTGAAATTAGTTAATTGGTTTCTCAGATTTGATTTGGTTTTTTTTTTTTAAATGACATTTGTCTCACAAATAAACTTATCTTTTTCTGTTCTTATGGTCTTGCTTTTGTGATTGAAAATGGAGCTTTGTATTTAAGCTAGTGCGTATATCACTTTTATGTTAGAGACATGTTACGTGATTACCTGAATAATATTTTTGCTAGTTGTTTAGCTTATCCTCTGTTCGTACTGTTTTTCTACCTTTAACGTGTCTCTAAGAAAGATCTTTCTTCTCCTTCTGATTTAAAACCTGAGATCTTCTTTTGTATATGCTCTAATTTCTCTTAGTTTGTTATGAGAATCATAGATTAGATGTTTTACTTGTCACAGAACTAGGTAAATTCATTTTTTATGTTTGAACTCTCCAATCATTTGGATACCCTGCAGATATTAATTATAAGTGGCTGAACTCCAGAGGAAGCTCTTATGATTCTTGTCCCTGAGGCATACAAAAACCATCGAACTTTATTTGTCAAATATTCTTAGGTAATGTTGATCATCAGATTGCATTTCTTTGTGATTTATTATTCCATTGAATCCATTACAATACTCACCATTATCTTTCTCTCCTTCTTATTTTACTGCAGGTTGTAGATTTCTAACTTTATCTATCAAAGTGGTTATGTTTATAAGTTGAAAAAGTGACCTTTCGTATAATCCAACGTGACTCTTTATGTATTATGTTAATTGATCTAGGGTTATATTTGGAATTTTATTGCAAAAATCACATTGATAACTGAGAATGACAAGTAATTTTAAACAGAAAAAAATAGGCTAAAGCGACAAGTAAACAAAACCAGAGGGAGTAATAGTTTTTCCTCTTTTTCTTTCTACACATCACAATGATTATGGGCGTGAGACATCAATTTTCGTGAATGCTATTATTGTCTAGGGTATTGCTTTCTTCTTAGAATTATAAACTTTTGTTAATGCTATTACAGTATCGGGTAATGCTTTCTTCTTAGATGTATAAAAGTAAAGAGTCCAATAATGGGTGTGACGCTGACGCTCACACTAAAAATTGATGATGGTTTGTAATTAGTCACATTTAAAATATTTTTATTTTTATAAAGAAGTATAGATAAATATATATGTGGAGTTCAAATGACATGAACATTTAGAGAGACACAAATGTTTTTTTTTAAAACACTGATCTGAAAACAAAAATTTGTGATGAAAAATGTGAATAAAACATAGTGAAAGACACAACCTACAATAAATATACGTAACTTTATAAAGATGTGCAATCATATTTCCAAAAAAAAAAAAATTCCAGAAAAAGTTATAATTGTTTATATAGATTAGAGGATTCTCACTCCATCTAGGATGTCCACATCCTCATATTAAATAGTTAATATAAATAAGCCATGTCATTTCTTTATTTTTTTCTAAACATTTCTTAATACCAATTTATTATTATCAGACAAATGATGATATAAATGCTTAAGAAAATATTTTTTAATTATATATGCTAGTAAAGTCAAATTAATATTATCAACATGTGGATGATGATGATGCATAACAAGAGAAATAAACAAACCTAATATATATATATATATGTATTTTCAATTTAATTAAAATTAAATATGTCAGATACATAATTTACTATCTAAATCTCTCTATCTTATATAGGTTATTATTCTTAATAAATATCATTGTTTTGACTCTCAAATGAGCAATTAATTATTCCAGTCAAATATACAACTATTGCTTTTTATTTGACTAAGAGTAATATCTTAGTGTGTGGTGTATATATATAAACAATGTTGATTAGAAATTATTCAGTAGGGAGATAAACAAAAAAAATACTCGGAAAATACAGAAAATCAGTTATTAATTTCTGCATCATGAAATCTGTTACTTTGTTTGTGGTTTCTTGTGTTCTCATGTTTTTCGTGATGCATAATACTAAAGGTGAGATATATATATATATATATATATATATATATATAGATTAGTTACTTGTTTATTATGAAAAAATTGACTAATGCAAAAATGTTACAAAAACTACTTGTAATTTTTAGTATTATCAATTATTTTTTTGTCATTAATAATTGATGCTTTTATCCATCATCTAATATTTTTTTGGTTGATATAAATTAGTGGAAGCACAACATGCGCAAGTACTTGTTGAATTTGTTCCGGGAAAACCATGTGATCCTGTTCGTACTCGAGCTGCTGCACAATGCCGATCGGAAACTCAAGATAGTTACTATACTCGCTGCTATTGTAAAAATGCACAAGGTGGACATGATTGTTCATGTTATCATTAATAATTTTACTTTATATGATTTACTTAATGTTCAAAATAAACAAAAAATAATTAATAAAAAGTTTCAGTGTCTTTTTTTACATATTTGATAAACCTTCAAGAATAACAAATACGTTGGTTAAATTTAAATCATAAAAGATCAAAGTTTTTCCTATTTTCTTTCTACACATCACAATAATTATGGACGTGAGGCATCAACTTTCGTCAATGTTATTACTGTCTAGGGTAATGCTTTCTTCTTATTTACAAAGTAAAGTGAGGCATCAACTTTCGATAATTCTATTACCGTCTAGGGTACTGACGCAAACACTAAAAAGTGATGATGGTTTGCAATTAGTCGCATTTAAAATATTTTTATTTTAACAAAAAAGCATAGACGAATATATATATATATATATATATAAAGTTCAAATGCCATGAACATTTACAGAGACAAAACTGTTTGTAAAGAACACAGTTCTAAAAACAAAAATTTGTGATGAAAAAATGTGAATAAAAGATAATGTAACGACACAATCTACAATGAATATACGTAATTTTACAAAGATGCGTGTTTCCAAAAAAAAATTCTAGAAAAAATTATAATTGTTATTTGTATTTTTTCAGATTATTATTTATATAGATTAGAAGATTCTCACTCCATCTAGGATGTCCACATCCTCATATTAAACATTTAATATAAGCAATGTCATTTCTTTATTTTTTCCCTAAACATTTCTTAAGTGATATAAATAATAAATGCATAAGAAAATATTTTTTTTTTAATTATATATACAAGTAAAGTCAAATTAGTATTATCAACAAGTGGATGATGATGATGATATGGATTCATAACAAGAGAAAGGAACAAACCTAATATATATATATATATATGTATATTTACAAATTTAATTAAATTTAAATATGTCAGATACATAATTTATTATCTGAATCTGTCTATCTTATTTAGGGTATCATTGTTTTGACTCTCAAATGGGCAATTACTTATTCCAGTCAAATATAAAACTATTGCCTTTTATTTGACTAAGAATAAACAATGTTAATTAGAAATTATTCAGCAGGGAGATAAAGAAAAAAAAATCGGAAAAATATAGAAAATCAATTATTAATTTCTGCATCATGAAATCTGTTACTTTGTTTGTGGTTTCTTGTGTTCTCATGTTTTTCGTGATGCATAATGCTAAAGGTGAGATATATATAGATTATTTACTTGTTTATTATGAAAAAATTGACCAATGTAAAAATGTTACAAAAAACTACTTGAGCTGCTGCACAATGCCGATTGACTCAAGATAATTAATATACTCGCTACTATTGTAAAAATGCAGAAGGTGGACATAATTGTTCATGTTATCATTATAGTTTTACTTTATATGATTTACTGAATGTTCAAAACGAAAAAAATAATTAATAAAAAGTTTCAGTGTTGTGGGTAGGAATTTTTTTTTTTTACACATTTAATAAACCTTCAAGAATGACATATACTTTGGTTAAATTTAAATCATAAAAGATAAATGATATTTGTAAATTATAAAAATGTTATTAAAAATGTTTGCGTAAAATAATTTTTGGTTTTGAAAAAATGAAAAATGTCATCTACATTCGTGTAACCTTTTGTAATTTTTTTCTTTTTTAATTTATGTAAAATGACTTATATGGTTGCATCTATTCACTTAGAATTTTATCTTTTACAAACAGTTGTGTGTTTTTAATTGGTCATATCTTGTCAACTCTATATATTTGTTCATTTTTGTTGAAAACTACCAAACTTTTTTTGACACATTTTTTTTCGTTTTATGATGAATCAATACTTTGAAATTCGATATTGAACTATTTTCTATACTTTCTAAACTATCTATTAACATATATGATTTGGAAGTTTGAATAAATTCCACTGACTCTTAAATTTTGATCTAACTAAAGACATTATGAATAACTATAATAATATAATTTTTTGTCAACTTTAAATATAAAAATTCTGATAAAGATGCCAACAATTTCCTTCCTTGATTTCGATGGATTATATATACTAGCTATGTAGAAATTTTAAAAGAATTTGTTATAAATATATTTTTTGTGATACCCTTTTCAAAAATACCCTTTTTTTGAATATTTTCATTTTTACCCTCTTTTACACAATTACAGTCTGTTAAATTAATCCTTAAATTTTTTTAAAAATTTGAGTTCTGTATTTTATATTTAGGGTATAGTTTTTAGGAGGAAGGTTTTAGTATTTAGGGTTTAGAATTTAATCATTTTATATATTAAAAAGGAGTATTTTTGAAAATGGACACCATGAAAGGGTATTTTTGAAAAATGACATAGAAAAAATAATATTTTTGAAAATCCCCCAAATTTTAATCAACTTTAAATACTTATTTAATTATAGGGCATTCACAAAAGTATCTTTTTTCTACACCTTTTTGTAAAAATATCCTCTCTTGTTGTCCATTTTTAATAATACCATTTTCTAAAAAATAACTAATTTCTAAACACTAAACTCCAAATACTAAACTCTACCCCTCAAAACTATACCCTAAATGTAAAATAGAAAACTTAACCTGAAAAAAATAATTCTTAAATCAATTTAACACATTGTACAATTGTGTAAAAGATTCTTAAATCAATTTAACACATTGTAATTGTGTAAAAGAGAAAGAAAATGACAAAAAGATATATTTGAAAAAAGTATATATAAAAAGGTATTTCTAACAACTTTTATTTTATTATTGTGTTTATCTATTGTAACTTTTTACAATATATATAATTTTTAGTTACCTAATATTTTAGTTTTTAAGAGAGTTGTGTGTTTTTATTTTAACTTATCGTTGATACATTTTCAAACTGTATTTATAACTTTTAAATATATAAATTTGCGTGTAATCATTATAACTATTCAGTTCAATCACCAAAGTTCAGAATATCAAAACAAAGTTTAACCATAAGACATGTAGTACCTTGACACAAACTATTGAGCTTACTTCAATACGCTCGCATTCAGTACAAAGACTTGGACAATACCAAAGTCCAAAGGTAAAGTGTAACAACAGAACCATATGATAGTTTTGGTATCAAACTGAAACCTTTCGCGAGTTTCAGAGAAACGAGATTACGCAGCCATGTCCTCCTCATCGTCATCTTCTTCTTCTTCTTCCTCACTGAGATCAAGCTCCGCAAGCAACTCTTCGATTGGCACAGATGGTGCGCCTTCTCCATCAGTCATTGAAGCAGTTTCAGAAGCTTCATAATCTTTGTTCTTGTACAAGGATATGTTGAACCTTAGCTCAGGGTTCTCTTCAAGATCCCTCAAAAACTCTTCGTATTCCTTATCCGTCTTCTCTGGATCAACCCTGCCTCTTGAATCATCCATTTCCATTGGAAGCCGTTTGGTCTTCCAGCTACGGGCTTTCTTCTTCTTCCTCTCTCTCTGCTCCTCGTAACATTTCTTGATCAGAATCGCTTCAGGAAGCCCATTCTTCACACTCAGACGGTATTTCTCCATTTCGTTGTCATTAACATTGGCCCCGTAAATGTCATAGCCCAGAGCTTGATCACCCGGTTTCAGTATGTGTCCTAGATGAGTTTGCACATAAAACATCTTCCCAATATCTGACTCACGGGCTATTTGGACATAAGAAAGAGCATACTTTTGTCCGCCAACAGTCGCTTCACCAACAGGTGGTTCAACATCAAACACAAAGTACCTCACAAGCTGCCTACTAGTAAGAGCAGATCAAAACCCTGATCTCCAGTACTGTCTCGCATCCAAGAACGCACACCTTAAGGTTCTCGGATCAAGAAGAGTGATGTTATCAGATACTTTCGTGCATACCACAAGTGGACCAAGGTTTCCTAACCCGCTAGCAACTTTTGAAGGCAAGCATACAAGATCCTCACGACAAACAGGACAGATCTTAACAGAGTAAGTGTACTTATAGTTATACAAACTACTCTTCACATCATGAGACACAAGTTGTTGATCCTGACGATACTCAATGGGGACAACTTTTCGGAGAAACTCAACAAAGCTATTAGCATGACTCTTATTCCCAAAGAAGAAATCAATCCCTTGATCCACCTGCTGAATCCTAATAGCACGTGAAGCAGCATCATGCCTAAGAATCAACTGTTCAAGATAAAAGAAAGTCCTTCTATGAGAAACATGCTGCCTAAGCTGAACAGAAGCAACCCACTGATCAGGATTAGCCTGAAACCTCGAACACGACTCACACAAATTATCTCTCACAGTATACTCAACAGGATAAGACTGTTCAAGAACAGCACCGTTAAGAACCTCAGCCTGAACAGTCAACTTAACCTTAATCCTCTTGGAATGAGGCTCAGTCCAAACGAACTCAGCGTTCTTTAACTTCACTTTGTTAAGATTCTTTAACCTCTTTATACAAAACGTCAAAAGCTCTTTGGATTCCCATTGCGCTTTGATCCATGTCTTTGGTGGTTGTAAGTAACAAGTGCATTCAGGACAATAGAAGATCTGTATACTCTTCTGCAATCCTTCGGTGATATCGACTTCGGAACGGAGACAATTCACACACATGTTAGCTGCATTTGGTGGCATAGGAACGCCGCATTTACAACATAATACACTTCCGATGGTTTGTTGAACCTTAAACATGCCTGATTGTTCATCCATTACTGACATATCTGTAAACATTTGCACAAAATGATGAAATCAACACACCAATACCATTTTCTAGACATCTGAAATCGTGGGAATCAAATCATGTAATTCTGAAATTATGGATTCTACAGTCATAACGATCAAACCGACGGGGAGATCGATACGAACCTTAGAGGAGAAAGATTTGTGAAAATGGTAGAATTTTACCTGAGGGAGAGAAGAAGAAGGCGGCGCCGGTGCAGAGGGAAAAGGAAGATGATGAGCACAAGGCGGTGAAAGATTTTTTTTTTTTTTTTTTTTTT
>NC_025689.1:26382744-26394758 GCF_000633955.1 Camelina sativa
TTTTTTTTTTTTTTTTTTTTGGTGTTAAATCCTTTATTTATCGTTGGGCAGAAACCAAACAGTAGTCAAACACAAATTGTTGTGTATATTTTTTTGTTTTCTTTTATTTGACATCCAATTT
Source organism: Camelina sativa (assembly GCF_000633955.1). NCBI lineage: Eukaryota > Viridiplantae > Streptophyta > Magnoliopsida > Brassicales > Brassicaceae > Camelina > Camelina sativa. The sequence continues at coordinate 26,382,866 of NC_025689.1, forward strand.
TTTTTTTTGGTTGTAAAAATCAAAATATCAGCTATCTAATTGGACGGAAAATTGTTTAAAAACAAAAGAGGATGCGAAGGTACTTTTGACATCAAATTGACCCTATTACTTTTGTAGTTTTGTTATTTTACTTTTGTAGATTTTACTTTTTATTTTTATTTTTTTTCAACTAATTTGTTGTATTAGATTTGATATATCTAAGCATACACCTGACATTATACAGGTAAGTACCCACCAAAAAAACCGGAAAATATCTAAACACACCAGCTAGTTTGAACCACAGCCAGTTAAATGTACAGACCACCAAAAAATTCGATCCCTTTAATCAAAAATCCAAATTAGCAAGCCGAGGAGAGAAAGGTCTCTTCTTCAAAGATTGAACGAAGCCACTGAAGATAGGATACTGCAATATAAGACTGCAACCTTAAATCTCTAGTGACGCTTTGAGCGATAAGACCCGCTCCTCTATTTGCTTTCTCAAGCTCATACTCCAAAGACCATCCACTAAGCCTTCTTAAGAGTTTACTTAGTTCCATTTCCTGGAATCTAAAAGAAGGCCATGCTCTCGGCCTGTTCACTGCTCCAACCAAAGTTTTATTTTGAATGGCAAAGATCACATTAGTCATCCCATGGCTTAACATGCTTTCCATCGCCCATTCCAATACTCTGAAAACTCCCTCATCCTTGTCTCTAATGATAGAGAAAGCCCTTCTACTGTGCATCAATACGATTCCTTCATCGTTTCTAACCACCCATGTTCCTCCTGCTATCTTGTTTCTATTGGCCCAGGAGAAACCAACATTACACTTTACCCAGGATTCTTGAGGTCTAGACCACAAATATGAATAATCTCCCTCCTCGATCACAACCTTATCGTCCCTAGGTTGATGCATCTAATATGTATCTTCACTTTCCAGAACCTGGGCATCAAACCATTCAGCAACATCCTCGCTGATCTTCTCCTTTGTTGCGTCTGGGGAAAACAAATTACCTTCAAAACATAGGGAGTTTCTGTTTTTCCAAATTCTCCAGACAATCCAAGGGAAACTTTTCCTGAGTTCTGCTGGCCACCTCGCATTGTTTCTGTTTTGTAAGAGATGGTACACATTGGAGAAAACATAACCATTTTGGAAACCACTTTCCGGGGAAGGATATTGTGACAAAGCCAGATCTGTCTGGCATAATGGCAAGTAAAGAGGATAAGATTTATGGTCTCACCTTCTTCACCACACAGTTGACATCTTTGATCTCCATCCATTCCTCTACTTTTGAGCGCACTAGCCACTGGTAAAGCCCCACTCAAAACTTTCCATAGGAAAATTTTGATTTTCGGATCAGTTTGAATACTCCAAACCTCCGCTTTTAGACCATTCAGGGAGGGTTGAACTTCTGATTCCTAGATCAATTGGGTATTGTTCGCTTGGTTTGCAAGCCAATAACCCGATTTGACAGAGTACTCCCCACTTTTGTTGTGCTTCCAGACGTGAAAATCCTTGTGGTCTCTAACAGGCTGAGTAGCTTTTATTCTGTCAATATCTTGGGGGAAAAAATGCTCTTCCAAGGCTTCAGAGTCCCAACTCCCTGTAGTAGGATCAATCAAGGCTTCCACTCTCAAACACACATCAAAAAATGTATTTTTTCTCCAAGGGGCTCTCTTGCCATTGTCTTCAATCCAGGGTTCCGTCCATACATACATTGAGGGCCCATTTCCAACTTTTTTCTCCAACCCTTTTTCTAAGAGCTCCCTCCCATGCAGGATACTTCTCCATCCGAAAGAGGGAAGGTGGGACAGAACCGCGTCCAAAAAAGTGTCTCCTGGATAGTATCTACTTTTCATAAGCTTTGTTAGCAGACATTCATCATCTTGTAGTAGCCTCCAGGCTTGTTTGGCTAACAAAGCTTGGTTGAAAGATTTTAAATCCTTAAACCCCAATCCTCCATTCTGTTTTGGAATGCATAATTTCTCCCAGCTCAACCAATGTATTTTCCTTGAATGCTCATTAGAACTCCACCAGAAATCTGCCATGGCACTAGCCAAATTATCACAAGTTGTTATAGGTAATTTAAAGCATGACATGGCGAAAACACGCATTGCAAGAGCTACCGACTTCAATAGCATTTCTTTACATCCGTGAGATAAGTGCCTAGAGTACCATCCTGACATCTTCCCTTTGACTCTGTCCTTGAGATAACAAAGCATATCCACTTTTGAACCACTGAAGCATTCAGGGAGACCTAGATAAGTACTCGCTCCACCTTGATTAAAAATCCCCAGCTTTTCTTGAATGGACAACTTTATCTAATCATTTACCTTTGAGTCAAAGGTTATTGAGGATTTTGCTAGATTGATGATCTGACTAGTTGCAGCACCATATCTGCTTAAAATCTGTTTGATTGAGTCCGCTTGTTCCAAAGAAGCCTTACATAAAAACAAACTGTCATCGGCAAACAATAAATGATTCACTGAAGGTCCTTGGTCCAAGAAAGAGATGCCTTCAATAGTACCTTCATCTTGAGCTGAGTTCAGTAAGTGAGTCAGTCCTTCGATGCATAACACAAAGAGGAAGGGAGAGAGCGGATCCCCTTGTTTCAAACCTCTCTGAGGGGAGATCATACCATAAGGTTGGTCATTAATGAGGACTGAGTAAGTAACAATTGACACACATCTCATAACCCAATCTATCCAAATGCTGTGGAAACCCATAGCCAAAAGCAGCGATCTCAAATAGCTCCATTCAACCCTGTCATAGGCCTTTGACATATCAGATTTGATGGCCATGAAATCAGTAGAGATGCGTGGGTGAACCCTCAAGCTATGAACAAGTTAATGAGCTACCAAAATATTATCCGATATGAGTCTATCAGACACAAAGGCCGATTGTGTTTAAGAGACTAAATCAGATAGAAAGGGTTGAAGCCTAAAAAACAAAATCTTTGAGATGATCTTGTAGAGGACTAAGCAAAGACTTATTGGTCTCAGGTTTACCATTTCTGTAGGGTGATGAGTTTTTGGAATCAAACACAAGTGAGTGTAATTCCAGTCTGGGGGCAGGATTCCTTCTACTAAGAATTTTCGAATTTTCAAGATAACTTGTGGACCAACAGTGCTCCAATAATGTTGAAAAAAAAGAACAGACATTCCATCAGGTCACGGAGCACTCGAAGCTTTGATAGAAAAAGTTGCGTTCTTTATTTCCTTTACAGAAACCTTCTTTATCAAAGCCTTGTTCATTACCTCTGTTACTCTCGGACTGAACCCTGAGAACCACTGTAGAAATGATGTTGGGTTGGAAGACTTAAACAAATTTGAGAGTTAACCAAGGCTTCCCTCTTATGGGCTTAGAACTCTCTATTTCATCCAATGTCTTTCAATAGTTTGTTTAATAGAGTTTTATTGGAAAACACGTTTCTGTGAGCTCTATTCACCCTGGTCATCCCTCCTTTTAGTTTTTCAAAAAGAAGATCTGAAAAAGTTAGAGAGTTAAAAAGTGTTCTTCCTAGAATCTTTTCTGTATTTCTGAGTGATTTTATCCCAACTGACAACAAACCATGTCCTTTGTTATGGATAAAGCTTTAATGGCTATGTCACTTGAAGATGAAGAAGATGTGCCTTTCGAGATGCCTGATCTCCCAGAATTCTCTTCATGCGAAAGAAATTCAATAAGTTTGGTGGGTCGTACTTTGAACCCATCTCACCAGCCGATGTTTCACCTGATCAGAGATATGCCAAGGAAGTGGCAAAAGATTGGAAGAGTGAGGGGAATTGCCCTGTCGAGAGAAATGTTTCAGTTCATATTCAAGTATGAACATGATCTTCAAGAAATTCTTGACAAAGGAGTCCAGACTTACAATCAGTGGGAGCTGGTTATGGATTGGTGGTGTGAATTCCCTCCTGACAACTACCTACAATTTTTTCCCATCTGGATTCAGATATGGAAGATTCCAATTAATTTCTATACAAAGAAGGCCTTGACGGCTTTAGGGGAAATCATTGGGCAAGTCTTGGAGGTAGCTTTCGACCCGGATGCGCCTCAGGTCCAAGATTTCATTAGAGTAAAGGTTCTGTTTGATGTATCAAGACCGCTTAGAAGATCTAAGGCAATGGTTATCAAGAATGGTGGCACAACATCTGTAAACTTTGAGTATGAAAAAATTCAGAAGAGATGTTTTGAATGCCAGAGGCTTACACACGTGAAGGATTTTTGCCCCTTATTTTTGAACCAACAGGCGTGTTTGGATGGAGCCAAAAGAGCATGAGGGTCAGCTGATAAACCCAAACCTTCTCCTGTTTTAAAACCGTCTAATCCCTTGTTTGGTGTTCTATCTGAAGATCAAGTTGGAATTGATCCTAACTCTGGAAGACCACATATCGCTCCCGAAGTGCTTGAAGGTATGAGGCAGTATCTGAGTAGAGGAAATGATGAGGATATAGTGATAAAAAGAGAGAGGGTTAAAAAACAGTGGGATATGTGGAAAAAGATCCCATAGGGAAAAAATCAATCCTGCGTCTAGAACCAGCTCCTATCTTCCATCCAAGGATGAACAAAGGAAAGGGGTTTTTCTTTGGCTTTGAGAATCCTCCATCCTCTCAGAGTATTAAAGGTTTCAATCTTTCCAAAGCTGATACAAGTATCTCTGAGCCAATCTTGAAGGAAGATAGAACTTGGCCAATGGAGCATGTAGTTTATGGTTCGAGTGTTTCTCGAGAAAACTTTCTCACTCTTTCACAACCTTTTCAAGTCAGTCTGACCGTTTATAGGACTGGCTCTTTTGAGGCTGGACCTTCCGGGACTGGCTCGAAAAAACTTAAGCCAAGAAAGAAACCGTCAAAATTCACAAGGATTTTCAAGCCAAAGCCTACTTCACAGCCTGAAGGTTGTACCAGTCTGAATTTGGGGTTAAACATTGGGGTGAAAGAAAAGAGAAAAGCAGATATTGTGGGAACAAGCACTGCTAAATCAACAAAGCTTAATCCCAAAGAGGTGATCCCAAAGGAGGGATTTCCTACCGCCCAATGAGTATAATGAGCTGGAATTGTCAGGGTTTGGGACGGTCTCAAGACTTGGCGATTCCCCGTCTAAAAGAAATGCGTAAGAAACATTTCCTAGAGATGCTTTTTTTGATGTAGACTATGAATAAAAGAGATGTTCTTTTAGACCTGCAAGAATGGTTAGGCTATGATAGAGTTTTTACAGTTGACCCCATTGGAAAGTGTGGAGAGCTGGCTCTATTTTGGAAAAATAGTATAAAGCTGGATTTCATCTTTTTTGATAAGAACATGTTGGATGTTCAAGTCCAGTATGGAGCTTTACACTTTTATGTTTCTTGTGTTTATGGTAACCCGAATAAGAGTAACAGAAGTGAAGTCTGGGAAACGCGGCTGGGAATTGAAAGGAGAGATAGGTGGTGCATCCTTGGTGACTTCAACGAGATTTTGCACAATGGGGAAAAACTGGGTGGCCCAAGAAGAAGTGATGCATCCTTTAAACCTTTCTCTGATATGTTAAAAGCATGCGATATGGTTGAGCTTCCTAGTCAAGGGAATAAATTTACATGGGCGGGTAAAAGGGGTGACCTTTGGATTCAGAGCAGATTAGACAGGGCGTTTGGAAATAGCGAGCGGTTTGTTCAATTTCCAGCCTCTAATCAAGCCTTTTTGGATATGAGAGGATCAGATCATAGATCAGTCCTTGTAAAGTTGATGTCTTCTCAACAATCCTATAAATGTCAGTTTCGGTTCGACAGTCGTTTTTTGCACAAAAATGGGGTAAAGGAAGCCATTTTGAAAGCATGGTTTTCGCAGAGAACAGGGTTTAATCTATCAGTGGCAGATCGACTAAGAGAGTGCAGAAAAACTCTAAGCTCCTGGAAAAACTCCATGAATGCTTTTGACAAAATCAAACAGATTGAAGTTGCTTTGGAGAAAGAACAGTCAGATAGGTGGCCTAATTTTCAGAAGATTCGGGTTCTTAAGAGAGAATTCGCTTTGGCTTACAAAGAAGAGGAAAAATATTGGCATCAGAAAAGCAGGCAAAAGTGGTTAAGAAAAGGTGATAGAAATTCCAAGTTCTTCCATGCTTCAGTTAAAATAAACAGAGCGAGAAAAAGAATTGAAAAACTCAGAGATGTCAATGGGATATTCCAGAAATCTGTGGGGAAGTTGCTTCAGCTTTTGTAGATTTTACATAATTATCTTTTTATTTGAATATAAAAAAAAACAATAAACATGTCTATATCATATAATATTTTTATAACAATAAATTGGACAATTTTCACAAATAACACAAAATAAGTCTTGCTTCCAAGTTCCAAAAATAGCATCATGTATTAGAATTAAAATTCCAAAATTAAACCATAAATTTTAAACATTAAACTCTACCATTAATGTAAAATAGGTAACCAAAATATAAGAAAAAATTGTTAAAAATATTATAATATTATAATTGTGACAAATAATGTTATTTTGGAAATTTATAGAGTGTGTTCTGTAATTGTCAGTTTTAGTGTTATTTTGGTACTCTATTTATAAAACACAACAATATACTGTATCAAAATTTTTGATCGATATACCAGTCGTAATCATTAGAATTAATAACTTCAAAAACAATTTTTTCTTAGGATTTAACCTGTGGTATACCACAAAATAATCTTTAAAATTACACACATATATATGTAAAAATATACCAGTTTGACACAAATTTGGCAATTAATTGCTAGATTAATACTCTATCCTATCCAATAACTAGAATGACACCAATTTTACGTAAAAAGACTAAAACCCCAGAATTTTGTTCTTATTTTTATTTATTTTTAAAAACTAAAACCAAAGAATTAAAGTATTTAATATTTTGATTTTAAAATATGTTTAATGAAAAATATAAAATGATTAAAAATAAGATTTTTATTTTTTAAATATAATTTACAAAAATGAAATATGATTTAAAATATAATATATAAAAATAATATTCAAAACCTGTTTATAAAAATATTATGTAAAAAGATATGATTTTAAAATATGAAGTTTAAGATTATATAGTTTAAATAAGTTTTATAAAAAATATAATGTATGAAATTATAACTAAAAATAATGTATATAAAAAATATTAAAATAATATTTATGAAAATATAATATTATATATACAAATATGATGCTAAACTTTTTAATATGATTTAGAAAAATTAAAATGTATAAAATATGCTTTAAATATATGAGTTTAAAATATGATTCATAATATGATTTATAAAAAATATAATTAAAAAAATATGACTGAAAAATATAACTTAAAACAAATCTGTTGTCACTATATTTACATTTTGCATCTAATAAATCTGTTATCAAACACCAGATTTTTGGAAACAAACAAAAAAATTGTCATAACATAAACAAATCTGCCATAACATATGGTGTTCACATAGGTCATTTTAGCAATTTTTAAAAAATATTATAAATCTGTTATCAAACGACAGATTTTTGGTTAAATTAAAAAATCTATTGTAACTTAAAAATAATCTGTTATCACTAGAAGTCAACCTAGTAATTATTTCTCTATAAAAAAATATGTCATGTTACGACAAATTTTTAATCAAGAAAATAAATCTGAAATAACTGTAGAAAATAAATCTGCCAGACATTATATCAAATCTGTCATATAAAGGGTGAGGTCAATTGGTGACAGCTTGTCCTGTGGGAAGGTTGTTAAAGGGTGAGGACCAGGGTTCGAAGAACGCCTAGCGCACCAATAACCTACTGGTGGATTGGGATATCCACAGTGATGGGTTAGGATCGATGCCCTGCAGGGCTAGCTTGGAGTCTGTTGGGCCGGCTAGCAGTAGGCTAGCAGGGTCCACAGACGGTCCATTGGGGCAGCTAGCGGTGGGCTAGTGGGGTCATACATAAATAAATAGGTTGTGCAAAAACAAATCTGTCATACATAAATTAATCTATCACAACTAGTTTGGCAGACTTTTGAAAATATTTTGATTTTCTTTAATAAAATTTCTGGAAGGATAAATTTGACTTTATTTTTTTTCTAACAAAGCAAAAAGAGTATTTTAGGCAAAAAATAATTCATCTAACCCTCACATTTTATGAGTTACTTTAGTAATTAATCTCTTAATTTGGGTCAATCTAGTTTTTCTCCCTATATATATATATATATATATATATATTGTTTTCTTACTGGTTTTTTTGTTTAGTATTAAAATTATATAATTAAAAATTTAAGTATTTTTTAGATTTAATACAAGTGACATAACCTATACTTTATTTGATTATGAATTTTTTCTGTTAGTGTAGAAGATAAAATCGGTTTCATTTTCTCAATTATAATATTTTGAAGTCAAAAAAGTAATATAAATTTAAAACAGAATATTATATTGTTCATTTATTTTTTAGAAAAATTTGAAATAATTTAATTTTGAAGAAAAACAGAAATTTATTGTAGATTTATTTTAGGAAAATTATGTTAAATATAAATATTATATAAATATTAACCAAATTTAATTTAGATAAATAGGAATCAATTTAATAGAGATATTTTAGGAATTGATTTTGTTTGATTTTATAAGCGTAAGTAATATAGCTAGCATGCAGTTATCTCATAAATAAATATAGGCATTGTTCTTTAACGATCCGCTAAGTATAAGTGATAAAATATTTAATGAAACATATTAACAAATCTGAAAGTCATTTTTACTTAATGATCTCTTCCACTTTAGCAATTGATTTAGAAATAAAAGGTTTTAGAAAAGAGTTAATATTCATAAAATAATATATGAAAAATAATTATCTTTTTCGAACTAGTGAAAATGATAATGTGATAATTCTTTAAAATTTGAAAGTACATAAAATTTAGGGATTTTGAATAAAACAAATGATCCACTATTTAAAATCTACGGCGCATTTTCTCTATGGTTCCTTGCAAAAACCTCCTTACCCAGTTTCTCATAGAGGTCCTGATACTTCTCCAGCACTTGCTTAAGGACTTCCTTATCCTTAACAGTCATCGGATCGACTTTCCACAAATATCTCAATCCAAATTCTGACAAGTCATAACCCAACAAAGTCAAGAAGCAATCACCAGCATCCTACAATGTTCTAACGACTGAACTCTAGCAACCTAACAAAAACTATCCCACAATCAATAAAGCCTCTAGAACATCCTCCTCTTCATCGCTTTGATTCCACGATCACACTTTTTACCTTTGCCTGCGCCACAACACAAAAGAGAGCCGTAACTGTTACCAGAAATACTTAGTGAGGCAATCCTTCCATCTATTGGGCTATACACACAAGCAATAAGAACTCCAAGCACAAATAACAATCACAAAGTCATAAGACGACCCAAGATCTCGAGGGTGACGATCCAAGGGTGAGACGGTATGGCTCAAAGAAGACGGTCTGAGAGTATAGGCAGTGCAGTCCAAAGGTTGCGACCTGAGAATGGTTGAGTGAGAGAGCAAAAAATGTCAAGGACATGGATATGAGCATAGTGACTCGATGTAGACCTCAAAGGTCGGGAATGATCTTGGGTTTTGAGTAGTGCTGACCAGTGGGGTCAGGTTTATGTGGACCGTTGGGCCACGTGGGTGTGCGGGTTGTTGCGACAGTTGCACGAAAAACCTTGGCTGATGGTGTTTAGTCCGGTCAGAGAATGTGCGGGACGTGGTGACGGTTACATGGAGGTCCTTGGCGGATGGACGGTACTGCAGGATTCGAGGGCAAATCCTTGTTGGTCCGGGAAAATTGTAACACCTGAAAACTAGAATCCCGGTTTAGGGTGTGCATCAATCAATGCAAGGTTTGTTTTGTGCGGAACGACTAAGTGAAATGCTCGTTTTGTTGCGTTTTGTTTTTTTCGAAACCCTATAATCTGGTATAAAAGGTGTAGGCTCGACGTATGTGAGGGTTTTTGCCATTCTTGAGTTCTAAAGGGTGTGAGAGAAGGAGAGAAAGATTCCATTGAGTTTTTGTGAGTTTTTGGTGTCGTTCTTGAGAGTATTTCTTTTGTGGGAGTGAAGATCTATGATAGAGGACGTTTTGGGGATTGTGGAAATGTTCTCGTGCTTTTAAGATCACTTTCGCCATTCTCAAGGTGAGTGCATGACCATGGATTATCATAGCATTAGATCTCTGAGTTTTCTATGTTTTTTTATGTGTTTTGGTTGATTCATTCATTGTTGGATCTGATTTTCGTGTTTTCTTGTGACTTTTTTTGGTTGTGGATGTATTCATGGTCGAGTTGTGGTATGGAGGACGAATCTTGTCGATGACAGCGTTCGGGAATTAACGCTAGGGCAGATGCATCGATCGATGCAGTCGCGAGTAGTCGGTACGCTGCTTCGGTCGACACAGCTAGTGATTTGGAGGATTGCATTGGTCGTTGCAAGGAACGCATCGGTCGATGCAATGGATTTGTATCGGTCGATGCAAGGTGTGCGTCGGTGGATGCAAAGAAAAGTTGCATCGGTCGACCCTGGATCACAACTGATGACTGTTTTGTGTGCTTTGTGGTTTGGCTGATTATGACTTATTGTGATTGTTGTTTGTGTGTGTAGACCAGTAGATGGGAGAATTGCCTCTCTAAATATTTCTGGTAGTACTTACGCCTCTCTTTTGTGTTGTGGTGCAGGTAAAGGCAAAGTGTGATCGTTAAATCAGGGCGATGAATAGGAGGATGTTCTAGACGCGTGATTGATTGTGGGCTAGCTTTTGTTAGGTTGCTAGAGTTGAGTCATTAGAACATTCTAGGATGCTGGTGATTGCTTCTTCACTTTGGTTGTTTATGACTTGTTAGAATTTGGATTGAGATATTCGTTATTAGAATTATTTATTGGATTATTGGTATTGTTTATGTTTGTAACGCCCGTGTCCCAAAAAAAAATTAATATATAAATAATTTGAGTTTATGTCGGGAACTGAAGTTGAATCGGTTTAGTATGGTTGGTTTAGGAGGAGTTGTTAATTAAACAGAGCTTAATTATATATGTGATCATATGGTTTAATTGAGTTTTGTTTATTAAACCGGAAACTAAACCAGCCTAAACCAAAAGCCCTAATTTACTCTTTTAATAAAAAAGGGTGCGACGAGCTGGGGGACCGGTCACGTGAGTGGAACAAAATAGAAAACCCTTAATGAGGAGCAGGGACGCGGTAGTGGGGGGTGGTGGTGGCCTCCATCGTGAGCCATGAGAGGGTTTGGTGGTGATGGGAGAGAGAGGGAGATGAGTTTGGGTGAGAACGAAAGGGAGAGGCGAGCTGGGTTGTGGGGAGAGAAATCCTAACCCGTTAATGAGGAAGGGATTGTCGTCGTTGATGCTGATATCGTGGCATTGATATATTGTTGTTGTGGTCGTTGCTGTGATGAATCACCACCATTGGTTAGTCTGCCACCGTGTGCTACCGGAGTAGGCAGCCATTGTCACCGGAGAAGCCGTAGCCATTGTCGAGATCGTTAACGGTGTGAGGAAATAACAACGGTGAGTTGAATAAGCTGGTCGATTCATCACGAGGGTCCGCCGAGAAAGGTAAACGGCGAAACTTTATCGTGTCTGTTTTGGTTGTGTTGCTTGATTATTGAACCAAAGACCATAACCAGCCTAGACCGAGAATCTTAAGTAGTGTAATTAAAGTACAGAACCGAACTTAATTGTGGTGAAGGTGCGTTGACTTGTATTGGCGTCACGTGAGTATGTGAGTTGTTGACGTACGTGTAGTGGTGTTAGTTTCTTTGGCTGGTTAGGATTAATGTTGAACCGAACCATAGTCACGTGAATTGATTTGTGTGTAGCGTATTATTATGGCTTGTGGTAGTTAATATTAATTTATGTAATTATGGTTTGATTTAATTATTAAGCTAAATATAAATAATTTAATTGGTGGGATGCCAAATCA
>NC_025689.1:26396919-26410249 GCF_000633955.1 Camelina sativa
GGTGCAGGTAAAGGCAAAGTGTGATCGTTAAATCAGGGCGATGAATAGGAGGATGTTCTAGACGCGTGATTGATTGTGGGCTAGCTTTTGTTAGGTTGCTAGAGTTGAGTCATTAGAACATTCTAGGATGCTGGTGATTGCTTCTTCACTTTGGTTGTTTATGACTTGTTAGAATTTGGATTGAGATATTCGTTATTAGAATTATTTATTGGATTATTGGTATTGTTTATGTTTGTAACGCCCGTGTCCCAAAAAAAAATTAATATATAAATAATTTGAGTTTATGTCGGGAACTGAAGTTGAATCGGTTTAGTATGGTTGGTTTAGGAGGAGTTGTTAATTAAACAGAGCTTAATTATATATGTGATCATATGGTTTAATTGAGTTTTGTTTATTAAACCGGAAACTAAACCAGCCTAAACCAAAAGCCCTAATTTACTCTTTTAATAAAAAAGGGTGCGACGAGCTGGGGGACCGGTCACGTGAGTGGAACAAAATAGAAAACCCTTAATGAGGAGCAGGGACGCGGTAGTGGGGGGTGGTGGTGGCCTCCATCGTGAGCCATGAGAGGGTTTGGTGGTGATGGGAGAGAGAGGGAGATGAGTTTGGGTGAGAACGAAAGGGAGAGGCGAGCTGGGTTGTGGGGAGAGAAATCCTAACCCGTTAATGAGGAAGGGATTGTCGTCGTTGATGCTGATATCGTGGCATTGATATATTGTTGTTGTGGTCGTTGCTGTGATGAATCACCACCATTGGTTAGTCTGCCACCGTGTGCTACCGGAGTAGGCAGCCATTGTCACCGGAGAAGCCGTAGCCATTGTCGAGATCGTTAACGGTGTGAGGAAATAACAACGGTGAGTTGAATAAGCTGGTCGATTCATCACGAGGGTCCGCCGAGAAAGGTAAACGGCGAAACTTTATCGTGTCTGTTTTGGTTGTGTTGCTTGATTATTGAACCAAAGACCATAACCAGCCTAGACCGAGAATCTTAAGTAGTGTAATTAAAGTACAGAACCGAACTTAATTGTGGTGAAGGTGCGTTGACTTGTATTGGCGTCACGTGAGTATGTGAGTTGTTGACGTACGTGTAGTGTGGTGTTAGTTTCTTTGGCTGGTTAGGATTAATGTTGAACCGAACCATAGTCACGTGAATTAATTTGCAGCTCAATCGGTGACAGCTTGTCTTGTGGGAAGGTTGTTAAAGGGTGGGGACCAGGGTTTGAGGAATGTCTGGCGCACTAATAACGTACTGGTGGATTTGGATGTCCACAGTGATGGATTAGGATTGATGCCCTGCAAGGCCAGTTTGGGGTCCGTTGGGACGGCTAGCGGGAGGTTAGCAGGGTCCACAGACGGTTCATTGGGGCAGCTAGCGGGAGGGGCTAGTGGGGTCCACGGGACGGGTTGTCACAATGTTACCTAATATCCGTTGTTATTTACTTTTTGCTAAGTTGTTAGTGGGTATGAGGCCAGTAGAGATTTATATATATATAAAAATGGGATGGATTGTTTCAAGACTAGAAATTCATATTCTTATATCATTTAATTATTTTAAATAAAATAAATTGATCTTTTGCCGTAAAAAGTTTGAAATAAATATTCTATTTTTTGTCAACAAATAAAAATTATAATCTTTTGAATATTAATGTTTTATTATTTAATTATATAACTGCTAAAATATTTTGAAAAATGATGAAAGATTTTTTTTGGTATGAAAATATATTTAAATTTAGTAATTATGAAAATATTATACTTAAATATGAGAGGAATGACACATGTCGAAAGAAGATAATGTCACTTGTCAGTTTATTAGAGCATTAGTTTGAAGAAAACCTTATTTTTTATAGAGAATTTGTTAAAAATGCCCCTTTTGATATACCTCTTTTCAAAAATACCCTCTTTTCTGGCCATTTTTATTTTTGCCCTTTTTTAATTTTTAATGACCATTTTACCCTTAGATGAAAATTATTTTATTCAATAAAAAGAAAAACAAAATTTTCCCGCCAAAAAATTTCCGACATATTTTCCCGCCAAAAATTTTTTCGAAAATTTTCCCGCTAAAATTTTTTTTTTCAAAAACATTTTGATAAAAAATTTCGACAAAAAAATTTTCCCGCCAAAATTTTTCCCGCCAAAAAAAATTTACAAGGTTTTTAAAAGGTTTTATAAGGTTTCTACCTTATAAAAGCCTTATAAACACCTTGTAAAGGCGTAGACAAGATTTTTTAAAGAGTTTTAAAAGGTTTTTTAAACAACTTGTAAACGCTTTTACAAGATTTTTAAAAGGTTTTTAAAAGGTTTTAAAAGGTCTTTAAAAGGTTTTTAAAAGGTTTTCAAATGGTTTTTAAAAAGATTTTTAAAAGGTTTTTAAACACCTTGTAAACGCTTTTACAATGTTTTTAAAAATCTTGTAAAAGTTTTTATAAGATTTTTAAAAGGGTTTTAAAAGGTTTTTAAACACCTTGTAAATGCTTTTAAAAATTTTTAAAAGCGTTTACAAGGTGTTTAAAAGCTTTTTAAAAGCATTTACAAGGTTTTTAAAAGCGTTTACAATGTGTTTAAAAACCTTTTAAAAACCTTGTAAACGCTTTTAAAAGTTTTTTAAAAGCGTTTACAATGTTTTCAAAAGGTAAAAATTTCAATATTTTTGGCGGGAAAAATTTTCGATTTTGGCGGGAAAATTTTTTTTTTGGCGGGAAAAAATATTTTTTTCGGGAAAAATTTTCAATTTTGGCGGGAAATTTTTTTGGCGGGAAAATATTTTCGATTTTGATGACTGTACATTCTTGCTGTCACTCAAAAAGGGTAATTTGGTCATTTTGTATATAAAGAGGGGTAGTTTTAAAAATGGTCAACATGAAGGGGTATTTTTAAAAAGGGATATGGAAAAAGGGGTATTTTTGAGAATGTCCCTTTTTTATATAAGACTTGGTTAGTATCCGCGCTACGTTGCGGGTTTGTTTTTATAGGTTTTTTACAATTATTTTTTGTTATACTTTTTAAAATTATAATTCATAGGGTGATCTTGGTAAAACATATTTTATAGTTTTGTTTTTTTAGAAAAAACCAGCACTATACTGTGAGATATACTTAAAGTTAATTATTTTTATTCTTATTTAAATATAAAAATGATTAAAAATTGAAATTAATCTTGAAAAAGTATATTTTTTTATGTCAATTTTTTTAGTTTTTTTAGTGTATATTAGAAATTCTTAAAGATATTTATATATAAATTGTAGAGTAATTGGTGAAATTTTAATAAAATACATTTAATAAAAGGGTAAAATTCTAATGTCTCTGTTTTCTTCCTTCTTATTTTGTAAAATTATCAATGTTTTTTTTTTCTATGTTACGGGATCTAAATCTTTATTTAATTATATTTTTTCAACTCAGGTGTCAGCTTCAATTCTTTCCCAAGTATTGTAAGCTTTCTTTATCAATCTTTTTCAATTTATAATTTCTCAATGCATATCTTCATTTCACCATCCTCATGGAGTCAACACTCTGCTTCCTTAGTTATTTTATTGATCATAATCCTCTAGGACCTCTGCTCTATATTACTTCCAGATCATCATCATCATCACAAATTTGTGTTTTGCTTGCAGTTTATGAACAAGAAGCAGGTCTGAAGTTGCCTTCACTGGCGAGAACCGTGACCGAAGTACATTCACACCGATTGCATTATCAAAAAACTGCTTAAAAATGGGCAAATAATAAAGAAAAATAACAGTTTTGTTTATTGGAAATTCTGTTAGTTAAGTTAATTATATAACATAATGCATACTCTTACCGTAGCACCAGCTGCAGTTTCCACTTGAAGAACTTTGACTCCATCAACTTCCTGTCAGGAGTTGAGACAAATTATGCAAAATTGCAATACCTGAGATATGTTGCACCGGCATGATTGGAAATCTAGTACTCCATTTTAAGTGCATCAGCTTCCACAAGCTTTTTTTATGGCTTTCAAGTTAACCAAACTATCATAGTTTACAGTTAGGTGTCCGCATATATACTTGTTATTCTGAATGTTTTAGGGACCATAGACTACTTACAGGATATTTGTGTTGAAAATCTTGAATTTATCAGTTAATTTGAATTCATTTACCTACACGAACAACGAGCAATGTCATTCTTAGCCACAAACAAGTAGCTAGGGATAAGCAATTTCGGTTCGTTTTTAGAGAAACACAAATATTATACCATATATACTTGAATTAAATGTAAGGATCCAATTATTTATCATCAACACAAAAATGTAAAGCAAAAAGTCAAAGAAATTTATGCTATACAGAAACTACTTATATCAATCATCATATTATAAACTGTCACAGTTAACAGTGATCCCTACAAGCATCGCACATCACTTGTATATATCAAAATAATCAAACAATTAAACAATTGATGATTTCACTCCAAAATAACTTAAACACCAAGAGCTTTCATCTTCTCAACTATTTTCTAACCTTCTTCTTTAGAGAATCTAGCTTTCAAAATCTCAAGAGTCTTCTGCACCAATGTTCTAGCTTCTTTCAAATCCAAATCTGTAAAACCTCTCAACTCCTTTAGCTTAATCATCAAAAGACTTTAATTTTATCTTAAACACAGTCTTCTCCACAACTGACTCACTTGAGCTACCACCACTTTATCCCTGGTTCGATCCCGTCACGATCCCACCAACACCAGGTTTCATAACAACAATGATTCAGAGATTTCGCCATGGCGACAAGCATGTGATCTCGTCTAATGAGTCTGAACACACACTTTGTTGGTGGACTACGGTGCTCTGTTGGATCGTCAAAGGATTTGTTGGGAGCTTCCTCTAATGGAATTCTTTATCTTCATCCTTTGGGTTTTAGAACTAAGAAAAGACTGGAATTTTCTACACAGAAATAGAGAGGAATATTAAGGTTCAAATTGGCAGCCAAATCCAAAACATAGCATCAAGTATGAGAGACTCGTAGCCTTCACTTGCTTCAAGTATAGTGTGAGACTATTGTTCTTCTCTTTGAATGACACATCAGATTAGGGTTACGATTTCCTCTTTCTCTCCTCTGGTGTTGGGTGGGCGTTGCTCGTTAGTCGTCACCTTCCTCAGTTACCAATTGCCATACACATGTTAATTTGGGTTCTTTTTCTTTTTTTTGTGGACACCATTATAATTGGATCTGGCCCCGAAAACAGAGGAAATTGTGTGAAATGGAGAAGATTTATTGTTGGACAAAAATATTGAGTTGTATTAATCCTTATAATTTTATTGGGTAAGTGTTTTAACTGATGTGTCAACTCCTCCTTCAACTAAAAAAATGAGGTTTCAACATTGGAGTAAAACACATCAAGTTTTTGTTGTATTGATTTTTGTAGGAAAAGAGGTTTTAAAGCATCATATCTTCAAATTATTTATCATTTTAGATTATTTCTCACAAGTTTAAAAAATGGATAAATCTTATGTTTTTTCTTATTTGACTATTTAATATTTTATTTATTTAATAAGGGGTAAATGAAATAATTCTCGATTCAAAATGACAATGTAAATTTAAAACAAAAACGACAACAATTTTGAAATGAAAAGAGTAACATTTAGGGTCGGGATCTTGAATGAAATAGATATCAACTAAATAAAATCTATGGTGCATTTTCTATTTAGTTCCTTGCAATAACCTCGTCACATAGTTTCTCATAGAGATCTTCATACTTCTCCATCAACTGCTTTAGGACTTCCTTATCCTTAATTTTCGTTGGATCGACTCTCCACCACGCGTCCTTCTCCACAGGCAGTGCCTCCGCCTCAGCCTTTGCCATGACCATCCCTTTCTGTTGCTCCGCATCAGCCTTCTTTAAAAGATTGTTGTAGACTTTGCAGAGTTCTTCCATCTTCTTTTTATGTTGAGCATCTATGTTTGATTGTTGCGGCAGTGAGGTTGACGAAGAGCCCTCACCGTTGAGAAACCGTTTTGCAACTACTTCAAAGGATGGGCTGCCGAATGTGTACAAGATTCCACTGTTGGAGTACACAAGAAATCCAACATCAGCACCACAGAGGAGGGACAGCTCACTAAGCTTAGTGTAGATCTTTTTTTTGCGCTTGTAGAATGTAACCATGCGGTCTGCAAAATTTTCTATCCTTTTGATGTTAATTTTTTGGCTTCCTTTGATTTTTCTCGAACTCATGTTAGAGACAAAAATAAAAACAAAAAGTTTAACTAAAAGAGGATGGACTGTAAACTTAATTTTTTTTTCTTTGTTAGTTAAAGAATATGTTTTTTTTTTCCTGAATGCAAGACTGACATTATATAAATAAAAGATGGTAGTAAATATTAAATGCATAAAAATTGGTCAAAACTTTATCAAATTAATATTTGGAAATTTGATCATTATTGTAAACTGACTTAGAGTTTATGTCATATTTGACTGAGAGTTTATGTCATAACTGAAACATATTTAATTACAAGAACTTAGTCAAATATGTAATCCACTATTTTCTTGACTACTTATTGTCCTGTTTTTGGAATAATATCTATGGGTCAAAGTTCTGTCATAATTATCAATATTTAAAATATTAGTTAAAAAATATAATATCAGTAGGAAAACCATTCACGATTAATATATATATTTATTTTGTACAAAAGAATAAATATTTAGATATATATATATATATATATGTAAAGAATAATTATCTAGTTATTCGTGATAAAATCTTGACTCATATAATTTATTTCCATAATAGATATTAGTCGAAAAAAATTACTTAATTAATTTAATTACATAGTTGAATGATTTTATTGTAATAAAATATTTGTCAGTTATGACATAAAAAACCTCAGTCACATGTGACATAAACTCTAAGCCACTTTCCAAAAATGGTCAAATTTCCAAACATTAATTAAAAAAGTACTGAAAAGTTTTCATTCATTTTAATAACTACTACCAATTTTTATTTATATAATTCCGATATCTCACAAAAACAAAAATAAAAAACAGACTTAAGTTTAAGTCTCTTCATTTTTTTTAATCAAAGTATTATTTTTACCTCCTAGATTAGCTTTACAAAACAAAAGAAGTAAAAGAAAATTTAACATTAAAAAGGTTAAAAAATATGAAGATTTGCTAAGGTCAATGTATATACCATTATTATTATTATTATTATTATTATTATTATTATTATTATTATTATTATTATTATTATTATTATTATTATTATTATTATTATTATTATTATTATTATTATTATTATTATTATTATTATTATTATTATTATTATTATTATTATTATTATTATTATTATTATTATTATTATTATACCATTATTGAAATAGGAGAGCTTGCTAAGGTTAATGTATATATCATTTCAACATTAATGTGACCACTCTGTCTTTGCTTTTCTCAACTTAATTAATGTTCATTTTTGTTTTTCTCCAACTCATCTTGGAGCTGAAAATACAATTTTGACTTAAATAATTTAAATTAAGCTAAATTTTGTTTAAATCTACAAGAATGTGACAGCTTGGATGTATTTTGATTCCATAATCCTAGAATAAATACATCAACAAAAGCTAATTTGTATATAATTTAAGACATTAAAACTTGAATCTCAACTGTAAAAAAGTATCATTTGTTTAAATATGCAGTACATATATAAATATCACTAATATATATGATGCATCTTGTTTTTTATAGGCCGATATGAAATACAAGACATACACTATTATAGATAATAATAAACATAACTGTAGAGAAATAAACAAAATCATGAATATTAGAGAGTAAATGTAATATTTGTAAAATACTCCCTCACCTTCAAATCATAAATAGTATTTGCTAGATATAGTACAAGCTATGTAGGCTAAGTATCAAACTGTAACTTGAAGGGAAAAGTAAGAAAAAAATACATATTTCAAAACTATATTTTATGATGAACTACGTTGACATTGTGCTTGATCTCAAAGTCATCTTTCAAATGACAAATCATAGTATAGATATTCTCATAAATATTTTTGTGTTTTTTAAAAATATTTTATATATGTTATACATTTATACATTGTTATTATATTTGAAAATAAATATTTTATAAATTATAATTGGAAATAAAAAAACACAATTGAATTTTTAATTACATTCTTGTTTAGAATTATTTAATAAAAATTGTGATTTAATTTATATATATGTATATCGTTAACTAGAATAGCATATAAATATTATAATGTAAACAAGAATGCAACTGCAAAAACATCAAAACAATCAAAACCTATACCTAATAATAGAATAATGTAGATGAATTACCTGTAAGTCATTTATAGGCATGCGTCACGTGGACTTGAAATGTGGATCCTTCAATCATCTGATGATGACTAGTTTCTTACAACATAAACTCACATAATTTATAGAGTATGGAGTTAAATCTAAAATGTAAAGTAGTAGTAACATATCTAAAAATTATACTTTCTCTTTACTATAATGTGAATTTGACAAAACATTTTAAAATGTTTATATAAGATTTTGTAATTGTCATGTTATTGATATTCAATAAATTTGTTTCGATAAAAGGCGTGTGGTACCGTTGAACATTGACTAGCAAATAGACTATTTTTGATTGTTTGACTAGCCATTAAAATATTAAATGATACGAAGAATAACGATTATTACATACTTTCTCCGTTTCAAATTAATTGCTCTAATTGGATTTGTTATGATGATATTCCTTTCACTTAGGTGATAATCACCTCTCCAATAAAAGAATTCGAATAATATTACTTTTAGGAAGAGAGAAGAAAAAGTGTTTAACAATAAGATCTTTTTTTTTTGACATCAACAATAATAAGATCTCTTGCTTTGCTCTTTGCGGGCTACAAATATATGCCAAATTGGGAGCGAAAGAAACATAAAGCTTCACTCGCAATGTGCATCGAACAACAAAAACTACTTTCTAAGTAGACAGTAACCAGTAAATAATGAATGTTAAATTTTAAAAAAATAAGAACTTTTTTGATACTAGTTTAAGTGATTAAAATTTGTAGTTATATATTATTGTAATATAACAATGAAAAAAAGATTGAAGAGAATGAATTTTCTATATTACTTGATGAGAATGTTAATAAATGTATATATTGTTTTTCAAATTATCTCATTTGAAAATATTTTACCATGAGATAAATTGATTACTTGTGTGATTATAACATATAGAATCAAAGTTTTTTAGAATAATTGCGGATTTCCAAAAGATAATTTTGTTTATTTTTTTAATACTAGTTATGCTTTTCATTAATTTAATTAATTTTTAATAATAACTAAGATATAGATTTGATATGATGCTCATATATTGTTGATATAATATAAATATAATATTAAATTATATAGATATTTTTTACTTTTATTGAGAAGATTTACATTACATTCTTGGAAATAAGATAGAACACTCATCATCACTAAAAAATATTTCAAACTTTTACATGCAAAAGACTCCATAAACATGGACCGGAACAAATATTCGTTGTATTTTTTACAATCTTTTAGGATAACGGAGGCCTTGCATCGAGAGTGACACTGGCTGCATAATAGTCGAGTGTTGTGATTATTTAGAACCACCTCAAGTATTATTCCCATAAAGTAGATTATGTGTCCTGGCATGATTCGGGAGAAATCTCTTAGTGTACAATTTGCATGTATGGTCACTCCACAATCGAAGCATGTATAAATTAACCATACATTTGGATCTATTTCTCCCTCACAAACGTCACACCAATATTTGCTGCTTTTCTTTACGCCAGAACATAAAGTGAGCGGGTGTTCATCATTCTTTTGCCATATCATTTCTGGCAAACTAGCACAATACAAACACAAACAAAAGTCATAATTATCACAACACATCGCAAAACCTTCTACAGTAGAACCTCTATAAATTAATACTCTTTAAATTAATAATCGATATAAATTAATAAATATTTCCGGTCCCGAGTTGGGTCGGTGTAAAAATAACACATTTCGATAAATTAATAAGATAATAATTTTTTTGGAAATTCTATGTAAAAATATAGTCCCATCAATATCATAAATTAATAATCAAATAATATTAGATATATATATATAATATTAAAAATATAGTCCCATCAATATATATATATATATATATATATATATATATCTAAGAAAATCTAGTGAAATACTGAAATATGACTATATTGTTGTTTGCATATTCTTGAATTTGCATTCTTATTGGAGCTTATCTCTAATATCTTTCATTGTCGTCTTCTCAAATCGCATCCAAAAATTACGAAGAGTTCCAAATGCGATAATTGCTTCTTTATATGTAATTGGTTCTAAAATTACCGCAATATTTTATTCGACTTCATCATTACCATGAATGATACTAGTAGAATTTTCTTCTACGCTCTAAACTTCTAACATCTATCATTTTTACCTAAACTCTAAACTTAGCAATTACAATAGAAAAAATTATAAATTAAGAAAATTCTTTAAAATTATGAGTGATAACAAAAGTATCTTATTTTGGAATACATAATTTTCAAAATTATGAAAATTAAAAATCTCTTCAGAAATTAATATTTTATTAATTTATCGATAAATGAAAACCACTATAAATTAATAAAATTTCATGGTCTCGACTTTATTAATTTATAGAGGTTCTACTGTACTTTGATATTGCATCCTCTGCAAAAGCCTTGAACTATCTTTAAATACAAGGGATGTAACTGTCCATTATAAATGAAAGGCTCAGATAAGGAACCACAATGTACATCTATATCCACCCTTCCTTGCACTGTGTACTTGAAACCATCAGATAATGTTTTACAAAAGTTGCAGTAACTAACTCCTCGAACAGCTTTTAACGTGTATTTTAAGAAGTCAAATACAAATTTTTTCTTCATAGGGAGATTGGCACACTTTCCATGGAGAAAGAAACAGCATTCCTGACAAACATAGATGGAGCCAAATCCAATTGGATGGATACATGTTGCACATCGTTTGTCCTCATCATGAATGAAATCTCCTTTGTGAAGCTATAAAGGATGTGTTTATGACTAAAATGGCATATCAAGTTATCACCCACCACCTTGTATGGTGCAACATCTTCTATGATCTCAGGTGTTCCTTCATATTCTATACCATCCCAACCGCTAAACGCACACGAAAAATGAACTGCATAGTTAGGGCAAACAGAACAAGAATAAGCTCTCTTATACTGACTTATATATTGGTGACAGACTCCGCAATTTGAATAACTAGCGCCACTATGATGAGTAAAAGATAGGCAATGATCATGACGATAGATGTTGATGACATGGGGGAAGCCGATACATTCTGCGTAGATAAATTAATCACATTGAACACAAATATAAAGCCTTGTCCAGCCTCTTCCCCCACAGACGTCACAAGTATATGAGAATCTGTTAGAAAAGCGAGTAAGCGGATGCTCGTGGGTCTTGGTATGTTCAATTACAAAGGGTGGTGGATTTTTGGTACAGCTAACGCATGTAGTAAAATTACAAGTAGAACAATAACCACTCCTTTTGGTTGTTCACATATTAGACAAGACTTCTCGGCATCATCCGTAAGTGTGTCAGATGCGATGAGTTTGAGAGGGTGACTAGAGTGACAAGGATGATGTACCTCTTTCGAGAGATGGAAACAATCTACGTGGAAGTACACATAGCATCCAAGACAAGTGGTGTGAGAGAAGGAGAGAAAGATTCCATTGAGTTTTTGTGAGTTTTTGGTGTCGTTCTTGAGAGTATTTCTTTTATGGGAGTGAAGATCTGTGATAGAGGACATTTTGGGGCTTGTGGAATTGTTCTCATGCTTTTAAGATCACTTTCGCCATTCTCAAGGTGAGTGCATGACCATGGATTATCATAGCATTAGATCTCTGAGTTTTCTATGTTTTCTCTGTGTTTTGGTCGATTGATTCATTGTTGGATCTGATTTTCGTGTTTTCTTGTGACTTGTTTTGGTTGTGGATGTATTCATGGTCGAGTTGTGGTATGGAGGATGAATCTTGTCGATGACAGCGTTCGGGAATTAACGCTAGGGCAGATGCATCGATCGACGAAGTCGCGAGGATTTGCGAGTAGTCGGTACACTACATCGGTCGACACAGCTAGTGATTTGGAGGATTTCATTGGTCGTTGCAAGGAACGCATCGGTCGATGCAATGGAGTTATATCGGTCGATGCAAGGTGTGCGTCGGTCGATGTAAGGAAAAGCTACATTGGTCGACCCTGGATCACAACTGATGACTGTTTTGTGTGCTTTGTGGTTTGGCTGATTATGACTTATTGTGATTGTTGTTTGTGTGTGTAGACCAGTAGATGGGAGAATTGCCTCTCTAAATATTTCTGGTAATACTTACGCCTCTCTTTTGTGTTGTGGTGCAGGTAAAGGCAAAGTGTGATCGTGGAATCAGGACGATGAATAGGAGGATGTTCTAGAGGCTTGATTGATTGTGGACTAGCTTTTGTTAGGTTGCTAGAGTTGAGTCGTTAGAACATTCTAGGATGTTGGTGATTGCTTCTTCACTTTGTTGCTTTATGACTTGTTAGAATTTGGATTGAGATATTCGTTATTAGAATTATTTATTGGATTATTGGTATTGTTTATGTTACCCAATATCGGCTGTTATATAGTTTTTGCTAAGTTGTTAGTGGGTATGAGGCCAGTAGAGATTTTAAAAAAAAAAATGGGATGAGTTGTTTCAAGACTAGAGATTCATATTCTTATATCGTTAAATTATTTTAAATAAAATGAATTGATCTTTTGCCATAAAAAGTTTAATAAACATTCTATTTTTTGTCGACAAATAAAAATTATAATCTTTCGAATATTAATGTTTTATTATTTAATTATATAACCACTAAAATGATTTTGAAAAATGATGAAAGATTTTTTTGGTATGAAAATATATTTAAATTTTGTAATTATGAAAAATATTATACTTAAATATGAGAGGAATGACACATGTCTAAATAAGATAATGCCACTTGTCAGTTTATTAGAGTATTAGTTTGATAAAAACCTTATTTTCTTATATAAAACTAGGTTAGTACCCGAGCTACGCTGCGGGTTTGTTTTTACAGGTTTTTTACAATTATTTTTTGTTATACTTTTTAAAATTATAATTCATAGGGTGATCTTGGTAAAACATATTTTTATAGTTTTGTTTTTTTAGAAAAAAACATGCACTATATTATGAGATATACTTAAAGTTAATTATTTTTATTCTTATTTAAATATAAAAATGATTTAAAATTGAAATTAATTTTGAAAAAGTATAATTTTTTATGTCAATTTTTTTAGTTTTTTTAGTGTATATTAGAAATTC
>NC_025689.1:26410309-26414147 GCF_000633955.1 Camelina sativa
GGACCATAGACTACTTACAGGATATTTGTGTTGAAAATCTTGAATTTCTCAGTTAATTTGAATTCATTTACCTACACGAACAACGAGCAATGTCATTCTTAGCCACAAACAAGTAGCTAGGGATAAGCAAATTCGGTTCATTTTTAGAGAAACACAAATATTATACCATATATACTTGAATTAAATGTAAGGATCAAAGGAATAATTGTATGAAATTATTTATCATCAACACAAAAATGTAAAGCAAAAAGTCAAAGAAATTTATGCTATACAGAAACTACTTATATCAATCATCATATTATAAACTGTCTCAGTTAACAGTGATCCCTACAAGCATCGCACATCACTTGTATATATCAAAATAATCAAACAATTAAACAATTGATGATTTCACTCCAAAATAACTTAAACACCAAGAGCTTTCATCTTCTCAACGATTTTCTAACCTTCTTCTTTAGAGAATCTAGCTTTCAAAATCTCAAGAGTCTTCTGCACCAATGTTCTAGCTTCTTTCAAATCCAAATCTGTAAAACCTCTCAACTCCTTTAGCTTAATCATCAAAAGACTTTAATTTTATCTTAAACACAGTCTTCTCCACAACTGACTCACTTGAGCTACCACCACTTTATCCCTGGTTCGATCCCGTCACGATCCCACCAACACCAGGTTTCATAACAACAATGATTCAGAGATTTCGCCATGGCGACAAGCATGTGATCTCGTCTAATGAGTCTGAACACACACTTTGTTGGTGGACTACGGTGCTCTGTTGGATCGTCAAAGGATTTGTTGGGAGCTTCCTCTAATGGAATTCTTTATCTTCATCCTTTGGGTTTTAGAACTAAGAAAAGACTGGAATTTTCTACACAGAAATAGAGAGGAATATTAAGGTTCAAATTGGCAGCCAAATCCAAAACATAGCATCAAGTATGAGAGACTCGTAGCCTTCACTTGCTTCAAGCATAGTGTGAGACTATTGTTCTTCTCTTTGAATGACACATCAGATTAGGGTTACGATTTCCTCTTCCTCTCCTCTGGTGTTGGGTGGGCGTTGCTCGTTAGTCGTCACCTTCCTCAGTTACCAATTGCCATACACAGGTTAATTTGGGTTCTTTTTCTTTTTTTGTGGACACCATTATAATTGGATTGGGCCCCGAAAACAGAGGAAATTGTGTGAAATGGAGAAGATTTATTGTTGGACAAAAATATTGAGTTGTATTAATCCTTATAATTTTATTGGGTAAGTGTTTTAACTGATGTGTCAACTCCTCCTTCAACTAAAAAAATGAGGTTTCAACATTGGAGTAAAACACATCAAGTTTTTGTTGTATTGATTTTTGTAGGAAAAGAGGTTTTAAAGCATCATATCTTCAAATTATTTATCATTTTAGATTATTTCTCACAAGTTTAAAAAATGGATAAATCTTATGTTTTTTCTTATTTGACTAATAGAATTTCAAACTATTTAATATTTTATTTATTTAATAAGGGGTAAATGAAATAATTCTCGATTAAAAATGACAATGTAAAATTTAAAACAAAAACGACAACAATTTTGAAATGAAAAGCATAACATTTAGGGTCGGGATCTTGAATGAAACTGATATCAACTAAATAAAATCTATGGTGCATTTTCTATTTAGTTCCTTGCAACAACTTTGTCACATAGTTTCTCATAGAGATCTTCATACTTCTCCAGCAACTGCTTTAGGACTTCCTTATCCTTAACCGTCGTTGGATCGACTCTCCACCACGCGTCCTTCTCCACAGGCAGTGCCTCCGTCTCAGCCTTTGCCATGGCCATCCCTTTCTGGTTCTCCGCATCAGCCTTCTCTAAAAGATTGTTGTAGACTTTGCAGAGTTCTTCCATCTTCTTTTTGTGTTGAGCATCTATGATTGATTGTTGCGGCAGTGAGGTTGACGAAGAGTCCTCACCGTTGAGAAACTGTTTTGCAACTACTTCAAAGGATGGGCTGCCGAATGTGTACAAGATTCCACTGTTGGAGTACACAAGAAATCCAACATCAGCACCACAAAGGAGGGACATCTCACTAAGCTTAGTGTAGATCTTTTCTTTGCGTTTGTAGAATGTAACCATGCGGTCTGCAAAATTTTCTATCCTTTTGATGTTAATTTTTTGGCTTCCTTTGATTTTTCTCGAACTCATATTAGAGACAAAAATAAAAACAAAAAGTTTAACTAAAAGAGGATGGACTGTAAACTTTTTTTTTTCTTTGTTAGTTAAAGAATATGTTTTTTTTTTTTCTGAATGCAAGACTGACATTATATAAATAAAAGATGGTAGTAAATATTAAATGCATAAAAATTGGTCAAAACTTTATCAAATTAATATTTGGAAATTTGATCATTATTGTAAACTGACTTAGAGTTTATGTCATATTTGACTGAGAGTTTATGTCATAATTGAAACATATTTAATTACAAGAACTTAGTCAAATATGTAATCCACTATTTTCTTGACTACTTATTGTCCTGTTTTTGGAATAATATCTATGGGTCAAAGTTCTATCATAATTATCAATATTTAATATATTAGTTAAAAAATATAATATCAGTAGAAATACCATTCACGACTTATATTATATATTTATTTTGTACAAAAGAATAAATATTTAGATATATATATATATATATATATATATATATATATGTAAAAAATAATTTATCTATGTATTCATTATAAAATCTTGACTCATATAATTTATCTATGTCATTCATTTTAATAATTACTACCAATTACCTACCAAAAAAAAATAATTACTACCAATATATATTTATATAATTCCTATATCTCACAAAAACAAAAATAAAAAACAGACTTAAGTTTAAGTTTCTTCATTTTTTTAATCAAAGTATTATTTTTACCTCCTAGATTAGCTTTACAAAACGAAAGAAGTAAAATAAAATTTAACATTAAAAAGGTTAAAAAATATGAAGATTTGCTAAGGTCAATGTATATACCAATATTATTATTATTATTATTATTATTATTATTATTATTATTATTATTATTATTATTATTATTATTATTATTATAATAATTATTATTATTATTTATATACCATTATTGAAATTGGAGAGCTTGCTAAGGTTAATGTATATATCATTTCAACATTAATGTGACAACTCTGTCTTTGTATTTCTCAACTTAATTAATGTTCATTTTTGTTTTTCTCCAACTCATCTTGGAGCTGAAAATACAATTTTGACTTAAATAATTTAACTTAAGCTAAATTTTGTTTAAATCTACAAGAATGTGACAGCTTGGATGTATTTTGATTCCATAATCCTAGAATAAATACATCAACAAAAGCTAATTTATATATAATTTAGGACATTAAAACTTGAATCTCAACTGTAAAAAAGTATCATTTGTTTAAATATGCAATACATATATAAATATCACTAATATATATGATGCATCTTGTTTTTTATAGGCCGATATGAAATACAAGACATACACTATTTTAGATAATAATAAATATAACTGTAGAGAAATAAACAAAATCATGAATATTAGAGAGTAAATGTAATATTTGTAAAATACTCCCTCACCTTCAAATCATAAATAGTATTTGCTAGATATAATACAAGCTATGTAGGCTAAGTATCAAACTGTAACTTGAAGGGAAAAGTAAGAAAAAAAATATTTTTCAAAACTATACATGCTAAAGCGAGTATTCAAATCCACATAGAATCAGAAAAAACCATGATACTTTATGATGAACTATGTTGACATTGTGCTTGATCTCAAAGTCATCTTTCAAATGACAAACCATAGTATAGATTGAAACGACCGACCCTTTTTTTTTTTTTT
>NC_025689.1:26416267-26416444 GCF_000633955.1 Camelina sativa
ACTCGTCTCTCGGGTTGCCACCCTACAGCACGCCCCCGGATCGTCATCCGAAGTCGATATACCAACCATACTCCCGAGCCACAAAGTCTCTGAATATAGCGGTACTAGGAGAACCTAAGTCCCCATAGACTCGCGAGCAAACGATTCTGAACACGTCTGAGTCCTATCCCTACCCAG
>NC_025689.1:26416504-26430212 GCF_000633955.1 Camelina sativa
CAATAAGGACGAATTCCCTCACTCCTAGCAAGCTTTTAACACCTTCCTAGCCTTAGATCTCCCAAAAACAGCAAGAAAATCTCACAAAAACTCCCAGGAACTCAAGAACAAAGCTTTCCTCCTCTTTCTCTCTGTTTTTGACAAAAGCGGCCAAAAGAGGAGAAAAACTCGAGCTCCCTCCTTAAAAACCCGAGCTAGGGTTTTCCCTAAACCAACCCCGCAAACCGGACAATTAAAATTGAACCGACCAAACCGGCCACAACTGGTGTCGATCGATGCCTCACTAGAAGGTGTCGATCGACACCCTTACCAAAATACCAAAAATTGNGATATTCTCATAAATATTTTTATGTGTTTTTAAAATATTTTATATATGTTATACATTCATACATTGTTATTATATATGAAAATAAATATTTTATAAATTATAATTGGAAAAGAAAAAAACACAATTTAATTTTTAATTACATTCTTGTTTAGAATTATTTAATAAAAATTGTGATTTAATTTATATATATATATTTATATCGTTAACTAGAATAGCATATAAATATTATAATGTAAACAAGAATGCAACTGCAAAAGCATCAAAAAATCAAAACCTATACCTAATAATAGAATAATGTAGATGAATTACCTGTAAGTCATTTATAGGCATGCGTCACGTGGTCTTGAAATGTGGATCCTTCGATCATCTGATGATGACTAGTTTCTTACAACATAAACTCACATAATTTATAGAGTATGGAGTTAAATCTAGAATGTAAAGTAGTAGTAACATATCTAAAAAATATACTTTCTCTTTACTATAATGTGAATTTGACAAAACATTTTAAAATGTTTATATAAGATTTTGTAATTGACATGTTATTGATATTCAATAAATTTGTTTCGATAAAAGGCGTATAGTACCGTTGAACATTGACTAGCAAATAGACTATTTTTGATTGTTTGACTAGCCATTAAAATATTAAATAATACGAAGAATAATGATTATTACATACTTTCTCCGTTTCAAAGTAATTGCTCTAATTGGATTTGATATGATGATATTCCTTTCACTTAGGTGATAATCACCTCTCCAATAAAAGAATTCGAATAATATTACTTTTAGGAAGAGAGAAGAAAAAGTGTTTAACAATAAGATCTCTTTTTTGTTTACATCAACAATAATAAGATCTCTTGCTTTGCTCTTTGCGGGCTACAAATATATGCCAAATTGGGAGCGAAAGAAACATAAAGCTTCACTCGCAATGTGCATCGAACAACAAAAACTCTCTTCTAAGTAGACTGTAACCGGTAAATAATGAATGTTAAAGTTTAAAAAAATAATAACTTATTTGATACTAGTTTAAGTGATTAAAATTTGTAGTTATATATTATTGTAATATAACAATGAAAAAAAGATTGACAAGAATGAAGTTTCTATATTACTTGATGAGAATGTTAATAAATGTATATATTGTTTTTTAAATTATCTCATTTGAAAATATTTTACCATGAGGTAAATTGATTACTTGTGTGATTAACATATAGAAACAAAGTTTTTTAGAATAATTGCGGATTTCCAAAAAATAAATTTGTTTATTTTTTTTTAATACTAGTTATGCTTTTCATTAATTTAATTAATTTTTAATAATACTCACTCTGTTTCACAAAGAGTGTCATTTTGACCAACTACACACAAATTAAGAAAAAATTGAATTATACATATATGCCCCTATTTAATGAGTAGTTTATAATTGAAATTAAATAAGAAAAGCTTTGGGTTAAGGGTAAATTAGAAAATTTGATGTTAAAAATCACACTGGAAATATAAAATGACAGTCTTTGTGAAACAAAGAAAAACTCCCAAAATGACACTCTTTGTGAAACAGAGGGAGTACTAAGATATAGATTTGATATGATGCTCATATATTATTGATATAATATGAATATAATATTAAATTTATGATATTTTTTACCTTTATTGAGAACATTTACATTACATTCTTGGAAATAAGATAGAACACTCATCATCAGTAAAAAATATTTCAAACTTTTACACGCAAAAGACTCCATAAACATGAACCGGAACAAATATTCGTTGTATTTTTTACAATCTTTTAGGATAACGGAGGCCTTGCATCGAGAGTGACACTGGCTGCATAATAGTCGAGTGTTGTGATTATTTAGAACCACCTCAAGTATTATTCCCATAAAGTAGATTATGTGTCCTGACATGAGTCGGGAGAAATCTCTTAGTGTACAATTTGCATGTATGGTCACTCCACAGTCGAAGCATATATAAATTAACCATACATTTGGATCTATTTCTCCCTCACAAACGTCACACCAATATTTGCTGCTTTCCTTTACGCCAGAACATAAAGTGAGCGGGTGTTCATCATTCTTTTGCCATATCATTTCTGGCAAACTAGCACAATACAAACACAAACAAAAGTCATAATTATCACAACACATCGCATAACCTTCTACTTTGATATTGCATCCTCCGCAAAAGCCTTAAACTAGCTTTAAATACAAGGGATGTAAATGTCCATTAAGGATGAAAGGCTCAGATAAGGAACCACAATGTACATCTATATCCACTCTTCCTTGCACTGTGTACTTGAAACCATCAGATAATGTTTTACAAAAGTTGCAGTAACTAACTCCTCGAACAGCTTTTAACGTGTATTTTAAGAAGTCAAATACAAATTTTTTTTTCATAGGGAGATTGGCACACTATCCATGGAGAAAGAAACAACATTCCTGACAAACATAGATGAAGCCAAATCCAATTGGATGGATACATGCTGCACATCGTTTGTGCTCATCATGAACGAAATCTCCTTTGTGAAGCTTTAAAGGATGTTTTTATGACTAAAATGGCATATCAAGTTATCACCCACCACCTTGTATGGTGCAATATCTTCTATGATCTCAGGTGTCCCTTCATATTCTATACCATCCCAACCGCTAAACGCACACGAAAAATGAACTGCATAGTTAGGGCAAACAGAACAAGAATAAGCCCTCTTATACTGACTTATATATTGGTGACAGACTCCGCAATTTGAATAACTAGTGCCACTATGATGAGTAAAAGATAGGCGATGATCATGACGATTGATGTTGATGACATGGGGGAAGTTGATACATTCTGCGTAGATAAAAAAATCACATTGAACACAAATATAAAGCCTTGTCCAGCCTCTTCCCCCACAGACGTCACAAGTATTTGAGAATCTCTTAGAAAAGCGAGTAAGCAGATGCTCGTGGGTCTTGGTATGTTCAACTACAAGGATTGGTGGATTTTTGGTACAGCTAACGCATGTAGTAAAATTACAAGTAGAACAGTAACCACTCCTTTTGGTTGTTCACATATTAGACAAGACTTCTCGGCATCATCCGTAAGTATGTCAGATGCGATGAGTTTGAGAGGGTGACTAGAGTGACAAGGATGATGTACCTCTTTCGAGAGATGGAAACAATCTACGTGGAAGTACACATAGCATCCAAGACAAGCATAGGAAGGTCCATCAATAGATTCCTTACATAATTCACATAAAACTCTCGTATCTTTAAGAAGACAAGTGGATGTTCGTGACACATTGGATGCTCGATAGTAGGCGGTGATGGTTTCATCCCACAAGTCAAATCCACCTTAAATTCACGTGTGGGGCAACTATAGAAGGGAGGAATTAGCTTGTGTCCACAGAATTTACACACAATTTACATGGACTATATATCAAGTTGTTGGTGATCCATCGGATTCCCTATCCTCAAACAGGATCCACAGAAAACGATCTAACCAGAACCTTATAATTCTGACGAGACAACCGGCGTAGAAATCGCTCCTTACAAAAACTCCCACAAACACAGTAAACTCCACCTCATCTAGTTACTGAGTTGCACAACCAACCATCTCTAGCGATCGAGTAACAAGAGAGGTGGGCTGGAATATTTGATTCTGTCCAGCCATAGACAACACTTCCTCACAAACACTTCAATTCACTATCCACTCCTCTAGTGTCGAACGATACCTCCACCTAATGTCGAACGTCACCCATCGCACCACTTGCGAACCAACACACATGGTGTTGATCAACACTCTCCTAGTGTCGGTTGACACCAACGCCCACAACATCACTTCCATCGACCTCCCCTCATCCAAACCTAACTCCAGCTGTCTTCCTTGGACCTAAACACACAACAACATGCTGGTGTCGACCGACACCACCTTGTTGTCGCCCGACACGGCGACTGATATCTTCTGTTTTCATGAGTTTTTAGAGCTTAATTCTTCATTGTTTTGTGCATATTCATGAGCATTTAGGTTATTTAGGCTGCATTGTGCATCAAGTTTGGTATCTCAGGTGTTGGAGTAGAGATGTACAAGAAAAGTGTGCTTTGGAGCTAAATAAGTCAAGAATTAGCATTATAATGGAAGCCACACATTTGGATGCGCACAAGATGATTGATGATTCGGAACCAGTCTGCAGTCCCTCAAAGATCGACTCGTATGAAGACCTTTCCTTGGGATTTATCTCTGGAGTTCTTCACCAAAGTTATTGGAAATTGAATAAGCTTTGCAATGGAGGTGATTTCAAGACAATCGGGTGTGTGTGTAAGGAGATATACCTGTTTTAGTGAGCATATATACAGCCGGAGGAACAATCGACCAAGCAATCGACCAAATGGTAGATCGTGATGCGAGCTGGACTTCGGACTTCAAACGATCGACCAAGAAATCGACCATTTGGTCGATCAAGATGGAGGACCAATCGACCAAAACAATCGACCAAATGGTCGATCAACGCGAACTTCGGTCTTCATCATCGAGACTTCGGAGACCTGACTGATCGACAAACCGATCGACCAAATGGTCGATCAAGATGGAGGAACGATCGACCAAATGGTCGATCATGAGGTCGATCAGGCTCTATTTTTGGAACCAAACCCGGATTGTTCCGATTTTCTCTGAATTGTTTAATTTTAATTCGGTTTGTTCCGGTTTAGTTTATGTTTTCCTATAAAAACTCCAACCCTAATTGTGGAGACTTATCTCTTATCTCATCTCTTATCTTATCATTTATCTCTTGTATTAGTTTTTGTTAAGCAGCCACCTAGGGTTCTTAAGCATTTCCATACTTGGTTTTCTTGAATCTTTGGTGGAATTTCCAGTTTTAATAGCAATATGTCTTTCTAATCTCTTAATCTACAAGCTTTTATTATGGTTTCACAAAGACAAAACTCTTTCCTTTGTGTGATCATGATGATTAGTGAGTAGATCTTTTAGGACTTTGGGCTTGGTAGATTAGGGAGATAGATGGTTGATCTTTGATGTCTAGGGCTTTATTTATGTATTTCCTATCTTGATTAGTGATAATAATGCTAGATAGCTTTGATCAAGCTTGAATCTAGACTTTGGATTTCCATGCCCACAAGGTGTTTGATGAAATTCCTAAACCAAACTTTTCAAGAGCTTTGCATTCCTAGCCAATGGAAATTGATGATTAGGGTGCTTAGTGGTATTTGAACTTGTTCTTAATGGATGCTTGTCTTGTGATTACCTTTGGAAATTGTTGATTATCACTTGATTAGCATAGGATCTCTATCATGGAAATGAATTGATTTGCATAAGTGTTCTAGCCATAGGATTGTTCTTGATTGTTACTTAGATATCTAGGATTGATTAGCTATTTCCCAAGTCAATTACCTTGCCCAAGGTTCTCTTGTTTATTCTTGATTTTCAGTATTGTTGCTAGTTGTGTTCTATTGCCTTGAGTTTGCATTGTCTTGTTTCCTTTCTTTGAATCATTTTGTTAGTTAAGTTGTGACACAAGAACCTTTTACTTGATTAAGAATAAATTAAGCATCTTTGTGTATTCTTGGTGTGTTGATTGGTGCAAATTGTGGATTGATAATAATTGATACTGAAAGTTACTACATCAAACACCCCAACCTTACCACAAAACCGTCTATACCAGACCACAATACAAACACTTGACTAAAACACAAACCAACTGTTAATTTCACGATCCCACCATGTGGATACGAAGCCTATAGTATCACGAAGCTCCCCACCAAATTTCAGCAAATCGGACTCCGTTTCATCCTCCAAACGGTGCACCAAAGTAGCCATCTCGAACCAGTCCGCGCAGCCCATCTGCAGGTGTTGTTGTCGACTGACACCACAGTGGTGTCAAATGACACTAACCTAGAAATCACGATCCGAGCCTCCCTTCAAGCTCCTTCTGCCGCAAAACCCTAATCCTTCACAACCATCTATTCTCTAATCCATTTAACATTAAATAACACGACTTACCTGGATAACAGCCATGGGAGAGCCTCCTTGTCTATCCCAATCCACCATCAAGCTCCCATCCTTCCCCTCACACATGAAGAAGATGGAACTCCCTTCTCCTCCTCTAGCATCCTTGATGCACGACGAAGAAGAAGCTCCCCTCAAGCCAACTATTTGATCTCCTCTTCTCCCTCACACCAAAAACTCCTTCCTTTTTTCCGTCCATTGTCAAACAATCCCCTTTCTCCTCCCTTCAAAAAGAGAACCCACAACTCTCTTCTTTCCTTTTAGGACAGGAGACGGCTCCCTTCACTTGGCGTCGAGATACAACTTATATACTCGAGCACCTAGGGTTTCTTAAACCAAACCGCATCAGAAAGACAATTAAAACTTAACCGCTAAACTCGGGAAATTGTTGGTGTCGCTCGACACCCCTCTGGTGTCGCTCGACACCCACCTCCAAAAATCCCTTTTTGGTTCATGGGTGATACAGAATGATAAAATCAAATCATGTAATGTGCAGGAAATCAAATAAAATCATGTAATCATAAAGACAAACGATGTGAAGAGGAGAAGTGAAGGAAATGATGTTTTTTTCCATTCTTGAGGAAATCGGCCACATTAAAATTACCTTCTGGAGAGGTCCGTTTGATATCCAAGAAGGGGGAAGTGGAGGAGATTAATGAGATCATGGAA
Source organism: Camelina sativa (assembly GCF_000633955.1). NCBI lineage: Eukaryota > Viridiplantae > Streptophyta > Magnoliopsida > Brassicales > Brassicaceae > Camelina > Camelina sativa. The sequence continues at coordinate 26,423,493 of NC_025689.1, forward strand.
AGAAGCAATTGAAAAGATGTTTTTTAACAAAACCCATTGGCTCCGATTGGTAACCACTTTTAAAAGAGGCGGTTAAAATTTTTATAGCAGTTGTAATGAAAGTGCTTAAAAAGAAAGCGGTTAAAGATAGCAGATGGAAAAGATGGTATTAGAAAAGAAAGTGGTTTAGTATTTAGCTTGATTGGTAACATTGTAGCGGTTGAATAGTATAAGTAATAATAATTTATAAAATTTGATATTAGCTTAGTTAAAAGATGAAAAATGGAATAATAATTTTAATCTAATTCATAATATAAAATATTGATATATTTAAATGATATTAAGGAATATCAAATGTGATATTAACAAAATTATCAAATGTTTATTTTTAAATCTTCATTATATGATATTAAAGAAATCATAATCGCCATTAAAAAAAAAAGTTACTATTCAAATTATAAGCTTGACTTAATATGTGTTGTTATTTCTTCTCGATATTTTTTCTTTTTTAAGGTTAATAAGTCAAAAAGCAAAGAAATATAAACTATGCAACCTTCTATATATAAAAAAAAAAACTTTGCACTGTTTGAGTTCAAAACATCCAACTCAGAGTGAAGAGGGGATAAGCTCTGTCGAATACACTTTGCACCTAATACTATAGTTTCTTCCGTAGCATTGCGGCACCACCATCCCAGACCTGAGAGAGAATCAGAAACCTTCCAAGAACCATCAATTTGACAGCGGGGCGAGGGATCCTGCTCAGTTAACGAATTGGAGGGGGCCAAAGTGGATGGGTTCAATGTATTTCCATCAATGGAGGAAGCCTCCTCCCAAGCCGTTTTATCAAATAAAGCCTGGTCAAAAATATCATTTGGTTCCACCAATATGCCTTGGAAAACGTTTTTTGATTACGTGCCTTCCAGATCGACCACAGAAGCCAAGGAAGGTTGTGGGCTTGTTCCGGATCACCCAACAATAGGTATCCGAATTTCCTTTTGACAATAGGTTTAGAACTTTTACTTTTTATTTTTTTAGTTCTCTAATGTTTTAGTAAATTTAGAATTGACATATGTGAACATCTTATCGATAAAAGTAACACATGTCACGATCTTGTTAATGAGTAACTTTGACATCAAACTTTATATAATAAGATTATTTATTTTTTATAATAAAGGGAAATTAAAAAAATAGTCATGTTGAAATCATCCCAATCTGGTTTTCTTAATCTTTAAAAAATATATTTTTGTTATAATTATGAATGGCTTAAAAAGTGGATTTTGCAGAATCAAAATATGTTGCAATTCAAAGCCTAAGGCTCATTATTAATGGTTTTTAAATTTTGGTTTTTAACTTTTGAATTTTGGTTTATTTTTTTAGTTTTTGATTTTTGGTGTATATTTTAGTTTTTGTAAAATCTTGAATGATAACTTGATTATTTTTTTATTTTTATGTATAATAATTTTTTTTAAATAGTAAAATAATGATTATAAAATTTTATTTAAAAATAAAAAAATACCATGCATGATGCAGAAAAGAAAACATACGTTAATTTCATATAGAAAACACATTATTGCAAAATTACTGTCATTATCACCGTTCAAGGCCTTAGTTTGTTTTGAAAATTTATCTAAAGAGAGAAAAAAAAAACTCACTCTGAAAAATCCACAAAATGTGGTTTTTAGATTTTATGAAGGAATTGCTAAAATCCTCCAAAATCTGATTTTCCTAAATTTTAAAAAATCTATTTTTTCATAATTGTGAATGGATTAGAAAATTGATTTTACATAATCTAAAGCTAAAAACTGATACAAATCAGGTGTCATTCAAGGCCCAAGTAATATGTATGTGTGTTATAATTATTACAGTTTTTGTTTTAGCTACAAAACAATTATTTTTGTTGAATATGGTTTGATGGTGTATTGTTTAATAGTTTTGACGGTATGGAACTATGATTTGGCGGCGTAGGGAACTATAATTTGACAGCGTACACAACAATGATTTGGCGGTATACGAAACTATGATTTGATAGCGCACAGAACAATGATTTGACGGCGTATGGAACAATGATTTGGCGGCGTATGTAACAATAATCTATAACTAATACTCTATATATATTAGGTAAACTGATTATTGATTACCATAAACCCACTTATTTCTAATATAATTAGGTTTTGAACCCACGCTACACATGAGTTTATTTGATATATTTTGATGAAAATTATATATGATTGATAATTTTTGATGAAATATTATCTTATAAAAATTTAAATTAGTATTAAGGAAAAAAAAATTTCAGATACACAATTTTTATTAATATAAAAATCAGTTAGGTTATAAAATCAAATCTGATCAAAAAAATCATGAACTTAACTCGACGTCCAGGTGAGGCAGATCAGACTGGTGACCTCACATATCCTAAACTATTTCTTTGACCACCAGAAAAATGAAACAATTTTATAATCATGAATTTATCTCGTTTTTCATATTTAATTAATCGCTACCACCTATGGTTTCATGTTTTTTATTCAATATTTTCTTATTCTTCATATTCTTTCTTGTCAATTTCATTGTCAAATTTTATGGTAATTGTCATCGTTACTTTTACCGTCCGGTTCTTCGTTATACTCTTCTTCTTCTTCTTCCTCGTCAACTTTTTCACATTCTTCCACTGAAAAACATTTTTTTAGACTACCACACAACTTGTTAACCCATCAAACTTCAAGACCAAAATCATTTATTTTCTCATAAAATTTGTGCAATTCATGAAGGCCAGCATAGTCAACAAATGCACCCAATTATTGATAATTTCATCCATATACTTATTCGGTTTTAGATCCACACATATTGAAACGTCTCAAACCAAAATCTTTACTTGCAGAAAAAAATAATATGAACACATGTATAGTTAAAACAATATTTGTGATTTTCGTCGATCCTTCTTCTTTAAACTCACATAACATCAAATCAAGGTCTTGCGACGTCAATCCTTCTTTCTTATACTTAAAAATAAAAATTTTACTGCAAGAATATCAAATCATCTGTAAAGTCATACACAAAAAATATGTTTTACAGCTTATAAGAGATATAAAGCACAAACAGAGTGAAAGGACCGACCTTTTTTTTTTAATAAATAATAAATAATATATATATATAAATAAACTACAACTAGTGGTCCCATACTCACTAGCCACCTAACCACATTCACAATCAACAGCGGAATAACAAAACAAATATCCAATAATAATCCAATAACAATCCAATATCATAGCATAAGCAATATCCAAATACCAAACAACAAGAAACATGAAACCAGCAACCTAGCAATGTTTCTAATGACTCAACTCTAGCAACCTAACAATGCCAGACAACATCCAATCGAGTCCCTAGAACATCCTCCTCTTTATTGCCTTGATTCCATGATCACACTTTGCCTTTACCTGCACCACAAACACAAATTGAGATGCATGAGTATTTGATAAACACTCAGTGAGGCAATCCTCCCATCTACTGGGCTATACACACAAGCAATAAGATCTCTACATGCCACAATCAACAATCAATAAAACAAACCAGGCAATACACAATGCATGCAACATCCGTCGTAGCTGAAAGAAGGGTGTCGACCAACACCAGATGGTGTCGATCGACACTGACAATCTGGTGTCGACCGACACCTTGCCCGACACTCACGAAAACCCTAGTTTGTGTCGACCGACACCTCCACATGGTGTCGATCGACAGTCGCCAAGGTCTCGAGCCGTCCTCGCGTTGGTGTCGACCGACACCCCAACTGGTGTTGACCGACACCGATGCCGAGCAGCGATTTCCTTCGATCAAAAACTACGAATCTCACCTCCAATCTTCTCCATGCCTTCCCAGAAGCCAAACCCAGCCAAAGCAGCGACGAAATACCATAGAGAACTCAAAGAAACAACCACATAAGAACCAAATCACATAAAAACTAGAGATCTTAGCTTAGATAAGCCATGGTCATGCACTCACCTCTTTTGCAGGAAGATTCAGACCAATAGCAACGAATCCAACCTTCCTAGCAAGCTTCTAGATCCTTCTTAGCTTCCAATCTCTCAGGAACAGCCAAGAAATCTCTCAATCTCTTCCCAAAAGCTCAAGAACACTTTTCCTCTCTTTGTTTCCTCAACAACTATAAACGACGTACAAGACAAAAGCCAAAACCCTTCCTTTCGTCGATTTCCACTTAAATAACCCGGTTCAATGGTTTTCCTAAAACCAAAACGAACCAAATCGATTAAAAACTCAAACTGGTCGAACCGAAAAATTAGTGGTGTCGACCGACACCTCCTAGGTGTCGATCGACACCCATCCCCAAAAACCAATTTTTGGTTCGCGGATGTTTCAATTCTCCCCCACCAATCTAGATTCATCCTCGAATCTCGAATGACCATCAGTCAAGGACTCCCGTGCAACCGTCTCCACAGCCTGCACTCCTCCGACCGATCTACAGAAGGTCACCTCTAGGCGATAGACTCACGCTCCAAGCGTCATTTGCTCTCGACTTTTGGACTTTCCTTTACCCATAGGCCTAAACCTTGAGTTTTAGTTGGCTCCTCATCAGACCTAAGTGTGCATGCCATAATAGTGGCTCCTCATCGGGCCTAAACCCGCATGCCATAATATATAAGAAAAAATCCAACTCATCTCTCGGTTTGCCACCGTACAGCGCGCCCCCGGATCGTCACCCGAAGTCGATATACCAACCATATTCCCAAGCCACAAAGTCTCTGAATATGGCAGTACTAGGAGAACCTAAGTCCTCCAAGAGCCGCGAGCAAACAATTCTGAACACGTCTGAGTCCTATCCCTATCCAGGTTTCCTTCCCGTGGCTCGCGTAAAACATCTCAATGTCCTACCAACCACATGTACCCTCACAGGAATACCTCATGACCTCACACGGATCATCTCACTGCCACAAGGCCAAAACAAATGTCCTAAACAGGACCGTCACAAAGACCATACAAATGTCCTAAACAGGACCGTCAAAGACCAAACAAATGTCCTAAACAGGACCGTCACAAAGACCAAACAAATGTCCTAAACACGACCGTCACAAAGACCATCTGTCCCGAAGGACCATCATAAAGACCATCTGTCCCAAAAGACCGTCACAAAGACCATCTGTCCCGAAGGACCGTCACAAAGACCATCTGTCCCGAAGGACCGTCACAAAGATCACACAATTGGCTAAAAAGCCCACCACAAAGGCCACACAATGGCTAAACAGCCAGCCACAAAGGTCACACACGGCTAAACAGCCCGCCACAAAGGCCACAGAATTGGCTAAAAAGCCCGCCCCAAAGGCCACACAATGGCTAAACAGCCCACCACAAAGGCCACACACTGCTAAACAGCCCGCCACAAAGGCCACACAAAGTCTAAAAAGACCGCCACACACGGGCATACTGACTTGAAAGTCCGCCACTAAGGCCACACAAGCCCCTCCAAGGCTCTTCACCGCTAACATGGACAAATTCTAACTCCCGTAAAACTTTCCATATTTAGCACTTTCCATCTTTGGAAACTTCTATTTCAGGAAACTTTCCTCCAAAAACCCCTCCTCACGGAAACTTTGTACCCCGAGCACCACCTCATCTTGTTACTGAGTCGCACAACCAACCACCCCAAGCGACCGAGTAAACAAACAAGAGAGATGGGCTAGAATACTCTATTCCCGCTCCAGCCACGGATTACAGATGGGACCAGGCTANATCCATGGTGATCATATCCCACTTCCACTCAGGAATGGGTAACCTCTTCAGTAGACCGCCAGGAACCTGATGCTCAGCCTTCACTAGCTGACACACATCACACCTCGAGNACCATCACAGTCCCAAAGGACTCTCATCAAAGGAACCTTCTTCTTCTGAAGTTCCTTAATCCTCCTCTCGAGAACCCTCACTAGTCTCGCCTCCAAAGTCATGTTAGGCTGAAGATCTTCAGGAAACTTAGCCAACAACTGATCATCCTTACGGAGACACTTCCGCAACATAGACACATGGAAAAACTTATGGAACGCACGCATAGCCTCAGGTAACTCCAGTCTATATGCCACTGGTCCAACTCGCTCAATCACTCTGAACGGACCCATTTACCTCGGACTCAACTTAGTCTCAGCCAATGACCTGTTCGGACCCTGCAACATGGCCATCTTGAGGTACACTCTGTCTCCTACCTGAAACTCAAGATCTCTCCTCCTCCTATCAGCATAACTCCCCTACCTATCTTGAGCCCAACATAATGGTGTACGACATGGTCTCCCATACAAAGCCTCATAAGGAGCCATCTTAATACTCGCCTGATAACTGTTGTTGTAAGCAAACTCTACCAGGTTCAGGTGATCTTCCCAATGGCCACGCCAATCCAACACACACATTCTCAGCAAATCCTCTAGCGTCTGGATCGTCCTCTCAGACTGTCCATCTGNCCTCAACGCACTGATCTCTCCTACCAGAGATTCCATCTCCTGCTCAGGCAAAGCCAACACTAGCGTAGTAGTCAACATCTCCTTCAGGCTTGCAAAACCCTCCACTCACTCCTGTGACCAAACAAAAGGAACATCCTTCCCTATCGACTTAGTCATCGGACGTGCCTTGCTTACAAAACCCTGCACAACTCTCCTGTAGTAACCTGCCAACCCAAGGAAACTCCTGATCTCTGTGGCATTCTGCGGTCTAGGCCAATCTCTGATAGCCTGAATCTTCTCC
>NC_025689.1:26437310-26438923 GCF_000633955.1 Camelina sativa
GACTGTCCATCTGTCTGGGGATGATAAGTTGTACTCATATGCACCTTAGTGCCCATCTCTGCCTGAAATGCCCTCCAGAACACCGAAGTGAACTTAGAATCCCTGGCAGACACAATGCTCGCTGGCACCCCATGCAACCTGACTATCTCCCTCACATACTTCTTAGCCAAGACCCCTGCTCCATCAGTCTTCTTAATGGCCAGAAAATGTGCTGACTTAGTCAACCGGTCCACAATGACCCAAATAGCATCAAAGGTCCGTGACACTGGCAATCCTACCACAAAAATCCATGGTGATCATATCCCACTTCCACTCAGGAATGGGTAACCTCTTCAGTAGACCGCCAGGAACCTGATGCTCAGCCTTCACTAGCTGACACACATCACACCTCGAGACCCAACTAGCGATATCCTTCTTCATCCCAACCCAGTGATAGTACCTCTTGAGATCACGGTACATCTTAGTCGCTCCTGGATGAATAGAAAACCTGCTCGCATGAGCCTCCCTCAAGATCTCCTGTCTCAACTCCTCATCCTTGGGCACACAAACCCGACCGTGCACCAAGATAGTACCATTATCTGAGACTTGATACTCTGAATCCACATCCTTTGAGGCATTCACCAGCCCCAAATCCTTCTCCTGAGCCAACCGCACCCTACTCAGAAGATCTGCTCTATCAACTGCTTCCAAACCCAACGGTTCCTGTGAAATAGCACACAACCTCAACGCACTGATCTCTCCTACCAGAGATTCCATCTCCTGCTCAGGCAAAGCCAACACTAGCGTAGTAGTCAACATCTCCTTCAGGCTTGCAAAACCCTCCACTCACTCCTGTGACCAAACAAAAGGAACATCCTTCCCTATCGACTTAGTCATCGGACGTGCCTTGCGTGCAAAACCCTGCACAACTCTCCTGTAGTAACCTGCCAACCCAAGGAAACTCCTGATCTCTGTGGCATTATGTTCTAGGCCAATCTCTGATAGCCTGAATCTTCTCTAGATCTATAGAAATTCCCTCTGCAGAAACAATGTGACCTAGAAACCCATCTCATGCTGCCAATAACTGCACTTACTCAACTTAGCAAACAACTTCTGCTCCCGCAGCTTCTCTAGAACTTCTCTCAAAGGCGCTGCATGCTCTTCAGGACTCTTCGAAAATACCAGGATAGCGTCGATGAAAATAATGACAGACACGTCCAGAAACTCCTAAAACACGCTGTTCATCAACCTCATAAACACTGCTGGCACGTTAGTCAACCCGAACGACATTGCCACAAACTCATAAATCCATACCTCGTCTTTCTTCTTGACGAACACCGACGCTCCCCATAGTGAAGTGATAAGACAAAAGAGTCCCCTGCTCAACAAATCCTCTAGCTGCGTCTTCAGCTCTACTAAACAAAAATCAAGTATGCCAACATCAACTCACCACCACTCGGATATCAACATCTCTTGTCCATTGAAGAACCTCTAGTAACTTGTTTCTTAGGAAAACTTCCACAAGATAGCTTATTACAAAGTTAGCTTTTCGCTTAGCAATTCTCCACAGCAAATCATCAATACGAACGTAATAAAACAAACAAGTACCATACGTTCGCACATTCTGATTCACC
>NC_025689.1:26439946-26456497 GCF_000633955.1 Camelina sativa
AAACTTCCACAAGATAGCTTATTACAAAGTTAGCTTTTCGCTTAGCAATTCTCCACAGCAAATCATCAATACGAACGTAATAAAACAAACAAGTACCATACGTTCGCACATTCTGATTCACCGCGTCAAATGATTTGCAAGCCGCCAACTCAAACCTCTTGCCTTGTCTCCCTCAGCAAGCTTACCAAAACCTTGAATCATGCAACCCTGTCCATCTCCAATGAACGTAATCCAACATCGTCGCAACGATTAGATTATCTTGCCATGAAGGCTTCTCGTGAACTTATGTATCTGGCAAACATACCTTTCCCGGCTCAGACCTACTGTAACTCCCTTTCCTGGGACTCCAGCACCACCGGCCTCACAATCCTGGCAAAACAGCCACACATTCATAACCGCTTTGGTTCATAAAACCCTGACTCATTGGTCAACAAATCTAAAACTCGAGATTAATCCACCGTCAATCTATCGAGGTCTACATTCAATTGGATTGTTTATACTCACGTCCTAGGTATTGCTTGCTCCCAAATCCACCACCCTTAGGTCGCAACCTTCGAGCCATACCGATCTCACTCTCAGACCAGCGTCTTCGAGTTATACCGTCTCACTCTTAGAAGACAATCCTCAAGATCTCGGTATCATGGGAACTACTCATCCCCTCAGGGGAACATAATCCCCTCTGCCACTCTCGGAGCCCCAGCCCCTCGAGCTATTGGTATTCAGGAGAATCACCATCCCCTCAGGAGCAACAATCCTTAACCACTATAAACATCTCCCGACCAAAAATACCTCCTGTGGTCCAAGTACAACATTGCAATGTTACACCTGCCCACTCAATTTCTAATATCCAACTAGATTACCCACCAAACAGAGAAAATATCTGCTCCAACTACAAGTGTCCACCTATCCGCCTCTCTAGGCTCGATACCTCTCGAGAAAAATCTCGCACCGGCATCTACAACTGCTCCATCCTCCTAACATAAGATGGAAACTCCTCCACATCCGCAGCCCTCGGCTGCACCCCGCCACATGCGGTGCAACTTGAGTCTGCACTGGTACCCCTCTCGTTAACCGCTCCATCAGCACGCCAATAGATCTGCCAAGCGATCATCTCGACCCTGGGCTCCACCTGCTGCAACCCCACACCTGGGTTCCCAGCACCCCCGACATTCACACCGGCTAACCCTCTCTGGTCCCTCCTGATACGCTTGCGACCCTCTGACGTAGCTCCTCTTGGAACTCTGGACCACACACTCGCTGCCCTCGACCATGACCACGACCATGTCCCCGTCCACGACCAACAACTCAAACACCTTTAACCACTGCACTTCCAAGAACAGAGGCTAACAAGCATTCTTAACATAACACAGAAACACAAAAACACAAACTCACCATGGAATCACACTGTACGCCCGAAGAGGGTGTTCTAGGACTTCATGCCACACACAATTAACTAACTCACATAATCAATCAAAGCATGCAAATCCCAAACATCTACAGCACAAAGCCTAGTGAACCCAAACCTAGAACCGTAAGGGCTTTGATACCAAAATGAAAAGACCGACCTTTTTTTTTTAATAAATAATAAATAATTTATATATATATATATATATATATATATATATATATATAAACTACAACTAGTGGTCCCAAACCCATTAGCCACCTAACCACATTCACAATCAACAGCGGAATAACAAAACCAATGTCCAATAATAATCCAATAAGAATCCAATATCATAGCATAAGCAATATCCAAATACCAAACAACAAGAAACATGAAACCAGCAACCTAGCAATGTTTCTAATGACTCAACTCTAGCAACCTAACAATGCCAGACAACATCCATCGAGTCCCTAGAACATCCTCCTCTTCATTGCCTTGATTTCACGATCACACTTTGCCTTTACCTGCACCACAAACACAAATTGAGATGCATTAGTATTTGATAAAAACTCAGTGAGGCAATCCTCCGATATATTGGGCTATACACAAAAGCAATAAGATCTCTATATGCCACAATCAACAATCAATAAAACAAACCAGGCAATACACAATGCATGCAACATCCATCGTAGCTGAAAGAAGGGTGTCGACCGACACTAGATGGTGTCGATCGACACTAACAATCTGGTGTCGACTGACACCTTGCCCGACACTCTCGAAAACCCTAGTTTTTGTTGACCGACACCTCCACATGGTGTCGATCGACACTCGCCAAGGTCTCGAGCCGTCCTCGCGTTGGTGTCGACCGACACCCCAACTGGTGTCGACCGACACCGATGCCGAGCAGCGATTTCCTTCGATCAAAAACTCCGAAACTCGCCTCCAATCTTCTCCAATCCGCTCCATGCCTTCCTAGAAGCCAAACCCAGCCAAAGCAGCGACGAAATACCATAGAGAACTCAAAGAAACAACCACATAAGCACCAAACCACATAAAAACTAGAGATCTTAGCTTAGATAAGCCATGGTCATGCACTCACCTCTTTTGCAGGAAGATTCAGGCCAATAGCAACGAATCCAACCTTCCTAGCAAGCTTCTAGGTCCTTCCTAGCTTCCAATCTCACAAGAACAGCCAAGAAATCTCCCAATCTCTTCCCAAAAGCTCAAGAACACTTTTCCTCTCTTTGTTTCCTCAACAACGATAAACGGCGTACAAGACAAAAGCCAAAACCCTTCCTTTCATCGATTTCCACTTAAATAACCCGGTTCAATGGTTTTCCTAAAACCAAACCGAACCAAATCGATTAAAAACTCAATCTGGTCGAACCAGAAAATTAGTGGTGTCTACCGACAGTCTCTAGGTGTCGATCGACACCCATCCCCAAAAACAAATTTTTTGTTCGCGTATGTTACACATAGATAGGTATGATATTTTCAAGATATTAAAAAATTTGATATATGATATTTAGTAATTCTTAAACTTTTAAATTTTTATTAGAGATTAAATATTTAAAATATTTTAAACTTTAGATGTAGTTTAAATATTTGTAACATTGTTTTTAGAGTTGCATATTAATGACACTTTACTTTTTATAGAGTTTAAATAGTTATAATATTTTAAACTTTTTAAAGAGGTATTTATAATATTTTTAAACATTCTATAAAGTTTAAATATTTATAATATTTAAACTTTAAAATTTTTAATTTGCTAAAATAAATCAAATAAAACTTTTACATTTGGAAACCTGATAAATCAAGCTTCCTGCTAATTTATAGTTAAAAACATATTAGTTTTATTTATAATTTTTCTCAGCCTTTGCCTAAAATTTTTTAGCCGATGTGGGACGTTGTACATATTTCTTTTATTTCTATAGATTTTTTTTTCTTTTTTTTTTCTAAAAAATCTTAATAATATAGATTACTACTATATTTATATAAATGTCAATTAGTGAAATATCTAATTCTTATTGGTTGTTTTAAATTCTTATTGGTTGTTTTAAATCCTCTATAGACACCTTTAAGAGTTTATAGCTTCAACTTTTTATTAGTATAAATATAATATTTTAAAATTTCTATGGAGGTTAAGTAATTGTAATACTTTAAAACATTCTATGAAGTTTGAATATTTTTAATATTTGAACCTTTAAAAGTTTTAATATTTATAATATTTTAAACTTTTAAAATTTATAAATTATTTCGCTTAAACCCTTTTAGAAGCTAAGAAATTTTTAAAATTAATAAATTATAATATTTTGAAACCTTTTTAAAGCTAAGATTTTTAGAAGTTTCAATATTTATAATATTTTAAACTTTTTGAAGGTTTTGGAATATAATATTTGAACCTTTTAAAAAGTTTCAATGTATATAATATTTTAAACTATTAAAATTTAAAAATTATAATATTTAATATCTTTTTAAAAGCTAAGAATTTTTAAAAGTTTCAGTATTTATAATATTTAAACTTTTAAATTTTAAAATATTATAATATTTTTTTGAAATTTTTAAAGTTTTAGTTTGATCAAATAAAAAATTGGATCAAACCGAATAGAACTTTTAAACTTGGACGCCTGATAAATCAAGCTTTACTGCTCATTCGTTGTTATAAGCATATTAATCTTATTTATACTGGTTATGAACCATTGTATAAAAAATTTCTAGCCGATGTGGGACGTTGTAAATAATTATTTTATTTCCATAAATTAAACAATTCTGGAAATTTTAAAAATGTTAGTGAATGATATGTCAAATCCTGATAGGTTGTTTAGAATAATTCTTAATATAGAAAATTCTGGAAATTTAGAAAATGTTAATGAGTGACATGTCAAATCCCGATAGATTGTTTAAAATTCTATGTGGACGCCTTAAGGAGCTTATAGCTTCAACTTTTATTTAGTACTAGGATAGTACCCGCGCTACGCCGCGGGGTTATTTTTTTGTATATTTTTTTGTTATATATATTTTTATGTTTGTTGTTTGTATGTTGTTTTGTAATTTTAGTTTTTTTTAGATTTCTCATCACAACTCATACAACCTATGCACAATCATTATAAATTCAAAAATTTCAAAATAGACTAACATGTATAGATAGATATTTAAGAAGTCCCTCCTCATAAAGCTAAGGACTACAAATCACTGTTAAAAGTAACTCATATTTGCTAATGCCTTTATAAGACAATACTCATAAATTCATAATACATTCAAGCTCATAGTTCAGTCTTCTGTGAAAAATAAATCACTATCCATCATTATATAAATTCAAATAATAAACTCAACATACTCCACTTCTAATAAGGAGAGTTCAAAAGCATAGTCTCATATAATAAAACTTTGAAGATTCCATCAGAAGATCCAAAATAAGATTTGCAAATCACTAATCCAGATAATTCAAACACATCATAGAAATTTCTACAACATAGACAATTGTCGAGCATATACTCAACAACTATTGAAAAGTAAATAAAGAAAAAGATTATTGTATATCCGCAAATATCACCTTCACCTTAACATTAATTTGTTGGAGACTTACAGCTTGGTTCTCCATAAACAAAAACATATATTCATGTATGTTCAGTGTCACTTTATGATCTCATTGGTGACTGGAGGAACATCGACCTTTGTTCCGAACATACAAGAACTACAAAAACCTAGTCTCTACGCTGGGAGATATTTTTATAAATTCGTTTATGTTATTATATATAATTTGTAGTAATTAAATAAAATTTAGTATTTAATGTTTTACCTTTACTTAGAGCATGTGCAATGGAGAGAACCTCTGTTAGTCTCTCAAATATTTTATTTTATTAAATTTTTTATAATTTTATTTTTATTTAAACTTTAAACTCTAAATAAAATATATCACCAATTATGTTTAAACATGTGTCAAATGAATCTCTCATAAGGTTCTCAAATTCTCTCATTTGAAAGATTCACAATTTTCTCTTTCTTACTTTTTCAATGTTTTATATTTTTTTATGAGTGAGAGACTCATTGAGAGACTACCAATGCAAATGCTCTTAGATTGTAGTGTCTTTTGCTTATCGGAATTAATTTTTTATTTACATGGCTAAATTTTCTAATTATAATTATATTCTCCATTTGTAATGAGAAAAATAATGTTGCAAACGTAAAAATATAATATATTTTTCAATTGGTAATTATTGTTTTTCTTTATTCTGATATGTTAAAATTGTTTAGTGAATACAAAGCTTTTAGTTACTGAGCTTATATATTTTTGTGAAACCGATTCAATATATTTCTAGGAGATAGCTTCATCGTGATATTTTTATAAGAACACGAACCACATATATGCACCATATTATGTTTTAACATAGTTTTTTTTTTTTTTGTAAACACATTTTTATAAAGAACACACATTATGTGGACACATCAAATTTATATTTTATATCATAACAATTTAATAATAACAACTCCATTTTTAATATAATTTTTTTTTTGTAAACACCATTTTTTGAAAACACATATTACCTAGACACATCAAATTCATATTTTAAATTTTTAACTAAGTTTTGGAAAATAGCTTTGCTCAGTTCAATAATTAACTAAACCGATCTAACAATTTAGTAATAACAACTCCAATTTTTAACTAAAATAAAAAAACATAGCAACTCCATTTACGATCTCATGAATCCGATTCAATAACTCATTCCAAGTCTAATTTAATAACCTCAAGATCACAAGATTCACAACCAACATCATGACTGCGCACTAACAAACCAAAGCACCACTTCGACAAACCCACTCAAAACACTGAAACATAGATTAGCTCAGTCACTCATTCACTCATTTTCAAACAGGGCAAGTGATATAAGCCTGTGTTTTTGCTCAAAAAAACAGTAGAAATTATTGAACGATTCACTTGTCAAATCTCACTTTCTTTTCAATTGTTCATTACAACAGTAGTAGCTCAGGTCAATGTTATGGAGACTTTTGGTCCACCACAACTTATGCTCTATTTATCAATACAAGTCGCCCTGGGCGTTCGGTGTCTTCGGATTATGGTTGTTCGGTTTAGAAAAAATTCAGTTTTTTCAAAGCCCTACCGAATAGACCCAAATTAAAATTTGGTTCGGGTCGGTTTGTTCGGGTCGGTTTTTGGGTTTAAAATCAATTCCGAACTAAACTGAATTGATTTTTTTCCTCGGTTTATTCGGTTAACCGACAATAAATTGCAAATTCATGAAAAAAATTACAAGCTATTAAACAAATTGAAAACTAAAAAATCAAGTTCATGAAGATAAATTACAAACTCATTATCAAAATTCTACAACAAATTACAAAAATTACGGTTATGAGGCCGTTCGTTCAGGCCATTCAACGAGATCTGTTTGTAGCCAGCTGCAAAGAACACAAACTGAGAATCAATAATATACTCTGAATTCTTATGTTATACAATTATACAACTCTAACTTCGATTTTAACCACAAAAACAAAGATCCACAAAGTTTTAGTTACAAAAAAACAAATACATCACCTCACAAACTCAAACATACATAAAAGCAAAAAAATCAGAGATTTGAAGCATAAAAAACCAAGGACAATCATAAGATTAAGAATGTTTAAATTAGAGAGAGAGTTTTTTACCTCAGGAAGAAAGATTTGGGAGGAAAGACATCAGCAGCGACTGTAAATGAAGAAAAAAAAGTGAGTGTATGAGAAAAAATTACTTATATCCTTTAGGGTTAGGTTTTGTAATAGATAATGGGCCTTCGAATATTGTTATTATTGGGCCAAATAAAAACAAATTGGAATAATTGATAATGGACTCAAATTAAATAAATAAAAAATCAGTTTTACAGCCCAAATAATAAAACAGATTAGGTTTTCTCTTTAAATCGAGCTTATCAAACATGGTGGCCGCCCTCGTCATCTTTCTCATCGCACACAATCACATAACCAGGTAACTACAAAGATGAAGAAGAACATGTAGTGATGATTGTATATAACCGATCGGTACCGATTACCGAACCGAGCCAAACCGAATTCCGATTTCCCATATTTATTTCACCGAACGGTTAGGTTGAATCTCTTCGGTTTGCGCCGATAACCGAAAATATCGGGTTGATCGGTTCGTTTTGATCGGTTTTTGCCGAACGCCCAGGGCGAAATACAAGTATCAAATTCAGATGTAATTTGAGATTTCACTCTATGTGTGTTTGCATTTGGAAATAAACATGGTGTCTCAATAATGTAGACTACAAAGCTTGAGCAGCTCTGCTGAATGTTGCTTCAACGCTGCAGCAAAGTAACAACTTTGCAACAAGACATACCTCAACACCAAGAGGCGAACATTCTTCTTGTAATTACCAAAAGATGTAAACTACAGACTTGGTAAAAAAGATGTAATTTTTCTTTTTACCAAAAGTATAGTATATATAAAAAAGTTTAGTGTAGTGGTATAAAATAAGAAGTCTTATGATTTATTCATAGCCACATATAAAGAGATGTCGATGATATTTTGCAACACTCTATACTCTTTTTCTCTCTCGCCGTTAACTCCAACTCGAACAAACTCATCTCCACCGGAAATTCATGGAGTTCCCGTACGTATCACCCATGCGCAGGCAGCTTATGGTTGATCTCATGTCGACGCTGGAGGATCGCCTCCAATCGCATCTCTTTCCCTGTATCCTCCCACCTGATGTACGAAACTTAAAGAGCCCTAACGGCTCCGCCGAAGCATCTGTTCATATCAGATCCGGTGATAAATCATCTTCGGTAACACTGCAACGATTCCTCTGTTTTTTTTTGGTTATTAGATTTCAAAATTGGAAAAAATACTTTTGTTCCTTCGAGGGAAACCTAGTTGGTAAATATTGTGAATCACCGAATATAGTGCTTAGCTGTATTAATTATTATAATTTGATAGGTTAACCATTTTAATTGATATGTCATTCTCTCTGCTTCAATACAAAAGCTGATGTGTCAAAAGAGGAGAATAACATACATTATTGTACTTTTATTGTATTGATAATTTGACAGTATATTAACTATTTCGTATATTTTTTTGAAACTAAAAAAAAAGTAAACTACATATTATTTTTTAATATATACATTTATAAATTCTAAAACCCCAATGCAAAATACAATTCAAACTAGAGAAATAGTTACTTTCCACTAAACCACTAACATCACTAGTTCATAACTTATCTTTGTTGTCTTGTTTTTTTGTTCTTAAATCATCACATATATATCGGTTACAATTTAAAAAAACAGAATTACACTTAAATCATTTTAATATAATAGATAAATTGTCTTTTGTTCTTAACCACACATTTATCAGTTACAAGCCCATACAACTTTTCAATAAAAATTTAATAAAAATGTTAAATAATAAAATATTGACCCAAACCACATCTTTGAAGGAAAATAAAATATATTAGTTGTCCATTCAGTCACGATTTTATCAAAGCTGTGAGATTTTATTTTTCTCTTTTTTTGTAGATATTTTTTCATTTAATACAGTTTTGAAAAAAGAGGCTCCACTTTTCAACTTCCCCCAAATATTTTCAAAACCCGCCTCACTCTCTTCCTCCTCTCTCCTTTTATAATTTCCCCCAAATCATCTTCGGTAACACTGCATCTGTTCATATCAGATCCGGTGATAAATCATCTCTAGTCTCACACTCGTTTCAACAATGGCGATTGAGATTATAAGGATTGAACAGAGGAAGAAGATGAACACAGAGTCGAGCAAGAACTAGAGAGAGAATGACGAAAGAGCTGAGCTTAGAGAGAGAAAGTTTGTTATTCTCATTAATCTGTAAAATGTATGATTACAGCTGTATATGTACTAGATTAGGATTAAGTAAAAGGAAGCTTAATCCTACATAAACTATACAATATATAAACCAGTTAATTAATCCCGGTTCACTATACTCTGATACACCCCCCTCAAACCTTTCAATCCGGATCCATAGAAGGATTGTAAAGGTTTGACAAACCCATTCGATGAAATAAAGAATGGAATTGTCGTGTCTGCAAAGGCTTAGTCAGGATATCAGCAAGTTGGTTCTCTGTTCCAATGTGCAGTGTCTTCAGGATCCCAAGCTTGATCTGATCTCGCACAATATGGCAATCAATCTCTATGTGCTTCGTTTTTTCATGGAACACTGGATTTGTGGCAATGTACACTGCAGATTTGTTGTCACAGAAGAGCTTAGCAATCGAGGTAACTGGAGCTCGAAAATCCCGAAGAAGTTGCTGAATCCATAGGACCTCCCGAGTAACCTCAGCCATGCTCCTATACTCAGACTCTGTACTGCTATGGCTCGCAACATGCTGTTTCTTGGATTTCCAAGAAACAAGTGACTTACCAATGTAAACACAAAATCCAGTAATCGAACGCCTTGTATCAGTGCAGGTTCCCCAATCCGCATCCGCAAAAGCATTCACACAAGTCTCATTAGATGTAGAGTAGAACAGACCTTGACCTGGACTACCTTTGATGTACTTGAGAATCCGATGTGCAGCTTGCATATGAGCATCAGTAGGGAATTGTAAGAACTGACTGAGATGATGTACCGCAAATGTGATGTCAGGTCTTGTGATCGTGAGGTAAAGAAGGCGTCCAATAATCTCCCTGTAAGGCCGTGCCGAATCCAAAAGAGTACTTGTGTCCTTCGTAAGGTGAACATATGGATCCATGGGAACAATAGCCGGCTTGCACGCTAATAATCCAGTGTTCTCCAGTAAGTCCAGAGCATACTATCGCTGACAAACAGATATACCCTTGCTCGTTCTTGCTATCTCCAGCCCAAGAAAAAATCGCAGAGGACCAAGTCCTTGATTTTAAAAGCGCGAGCAAAGACAGCCTTAAGTGCAGCCAAATCCTCAGCATTATTACTAGCAATAGCAATGTCATCAACATACACTAAGACTGCTAGAAAACTGGTTGCTGTGAACTTAACAAATAAAGATGTATCTACCTGAGATTGTAAGAATCCATCATCAAGTAAGACTGAGGTAAACAAGCGATTCCACTGCCTAGAAGCTTGTTTTAACCCATATATTGACTTACGAAGGCGGCATACAGCATTCGGAGGTAAGACTTGTGAATTACCTGGAGTATAGCCTTGAGGTAAACTCATATATATCTCCTCATCAAGTTCACTGTGCAGAAATGCATTAGAGACGTCCATTTGAGATAACTCCCATCCATGTGTAGCCGCCAGTTCTAACATAAGTTTGACACTCGTTAGCTTCGCCTCAGGAGAGAAAGTCTCATTGAAATCAACACCTTCTTGCTGAGTATATCCCTTCCACCAAACGTGCCTTATACCTCTCAATAGTATCATCAGAATTATATTTGATGGTAAATACCCATTTACAGCCAACAACATTCTTTCCAGGGGGTAAAGAAGTAACATACCAGGTTCCATTTATCTCCATCGCATCCAATTCCTCATTAACGGTACCTTTCCATATATCAGACACCATGGCTTCTTCAAAGGTCTTTGGTTCAGTCTCCATTGAATAGGATAAGATATAGGAACAATAATTTGGGTTGAAGCGATCATATGATAGAACAGAAGATAGTGGATATGATGTAGTATTATTAGGGGGAAGAATAGAGGAAATATTAGCCAATGCACAATGATACTCAGATAAGTAACTAGGGGCTTTAGCATTCCGTTTTGGTCTCTCCGTAGGTAAAGAAGCAGATGTAGTATCTGGTAAAACAGTAACTGGTTCCCTATGTTTCCTAGTCTCCCTATTTTCCCTAGTTGGCATTGATGAAGATGATGAATGTGCAGAATGCGGTGCAGAAATAACAGTATCAGGTAAGCCAGTCGATGTAATAGATGAAGATGGCATGTCAGGAACAAAAGGAATTGGATGTGGCAAGATGGTATGTGAGAATATATCATCTATATGTTTTCCAGCATCAAGATATGGAAAAATATGCTCATGAAAGATAACATTGCGACTAATGGAAATCACATTTGTAGCTAAGTCTAAAACTTTATATCCTTTGTACCCAGAAGGGTATCCTAAGAAAACACTAGACTGTGCTCGTGGTGTAAATTTTGTTCTATCCTTTTGTAAAGTGCTAACATAGCAAAGACAACCAAAAGATTTAAGAGCTGTATAATCCGGTTTCTTATGCATTAAATTTTCAAAAGGAGAAACATTATCAAGTAAAGGAATTGGTATTCGATTTATAATGTAAGCAGCAGTAGTAATGCAATCACTCCAATAGACAAGAGGAACATTTGATTGAAAAAGTAAGGCTCTAGCCACATTTAACAAGTGTTGATGTTTTCTTTCTACTACAGAATTTTGTTGTGGAGTGTATGCACAAGAAAAGAAATGAAACATGCCATGTTCTTTTATAAGGTCTTTGAAAGCTAATTCTGGAGCTTTATCAGTTCAAATTGCTTTTATTTTTGTACTAAATTGTGTTGCAATAAGCTTCATAAACGCAGGAAAAACATGAGTAACTTCACTTTTATTTTTCAACATATATATCCAAGTCACTCTTGTACAATCATCAACTATTGTAAGAAAATATCTATATCCTTCTATAGACTCAACTGAAAAGGGATCCCATATATCTAGATGTAGCAAATCAAACGGTTTTTCAGAGACATGATTATGAAAAGGAAAAGATAATCGTTTTAGTTTAGCTAATGGACATATTGAACAATGATCTAGACTCGAGACACTTGTTTTATTAATAGAAAGATTACTAGACATAAGCTGTAACTTGGCGTTTGAAGGATGCCCAAGGCGTTGATGCCAAAGAATTCCTTCATCCACTAAGGATCCAGAGACTTGATTGATGACAGGAGACTTAGCAGGTGTAGATAGGGAGTGTTCATTCAAGATGTAAAGATTGTGAAAAAGGTTAGCACTCCCAATCATCCATCCCTGAGAAGACTCCTGTAAAAAACATGATGTAGGGTAAAAATGAGCAGAGCATTGATTATCATGCAATAAAGTCGAAACACTAATGAGATTAAAACGAAAAGATGGAACATAAAAGACATTGTAAAGAATCAATGAATCGGATAAATGAATGGTGCCAGTTTGGTTAATAGGAAGTCTAGTTCCATTGGGTAGAGCTACTGTAATGCCAGAAACTAAAGAAGTTTCCCTAAACTTAGAGAGGTCACAACAAACATGACTAGTTGCCCCACTATCAATTATCCAAGCACCATTAGGCAAAGCACTATGAAGAGAAGATAGAAGATGGTGTTTATATGTGAGATTACTATTCTCATATCTAAGATTAGAAGAGATATTAAAGACTGTACCAGAAGACGATTGAGGAGCCATGACCCCTGAATGCGTGATAATTGATTGACCATTGGTTCTGTAACCTGAACTCGAGAGAGTTGACTAATCAGGTCTTGGGCTTGACTTTGAGTCAGCTGGCTCACATCCAAGTTAAAAGCATTAACAGGAGCAAGAGGATAATACGGCATGCCTCCATCAACTTGAACATTCGCTACCATCCTTGGTTGTGATGTACCAGATCTTGGACCAAAACTCTGATTAGTAGATTGCCCTTGGTTATAGAATTGACCTTGATTATTCTGATTAGCCTGACCACGAGGCACAAAAGAAGGTCTCTGAGTATTCTGTCCTTGACCTGAGCTATTCTGATTCGGATACTTGAAACCAGGTGGATAACCATGAACCTTAAAACACGTTTGAATCGTGTGTCCCATCTTCCCACAATGGATACACATAGGTCTATTACTCCTTGGTCGAAAAGTATTATAAGCTGCCACATACTCATACGGTTCCACCACATACGATCCATGGGCAGGATCACCTTCATAACTACCAGTAGCTTGAAAAGCTACATTATCAGACTTCACAAGAGGTTTGAGAGAAACAGTTCGTTGCCTTTCATCTTGAGTGACCATATTGTATGCTTCCTCCATACTTGGTATTGGTTTCAGCATCAAGATATGCCTTCTCGTCTGTTCGTAACTCTCATTTAACCCCATCAAGAATTTGGTTACTCTACTACGATCCTGTAAACGTTCCCAAAGAACTGCCGCATTACATTCACAGCCACCACAAGTGCAAACAGGAAGCTCTATGTAGTTCTTGTACTCTTCCCATAGCGTTACTAATTCAGTGTAGTATGCACTTACATCTAAAGAACCTTGTTGAATACAAGTAAGCCTCTGTTCAATCTCGTAAACATGAGGTGCATCATCTTGTTTAAAACGAGACAAGAGATTGTTCCAGATACCTTCTACAGTCGAGATGTATAACAAACTAGCTCCAATCTTCTTTGAAACTGAATTCATTAACCAAGTAGATACCATATCGTTGCAGCGAGACCAAGAACCATGACTCGGATGATCAGCAGGAGGTTTCAGAATCGAACCATCAACAAATCCCAATTTATTCCTAACATTCAAACCCATCCGTACTGATCTACGCCAAGAATGAGAATATGAACCCGAAGCAAGTCGATCCGAAACTAATTGCAACCCAGCATGATCAGTACTATGAAGAAAATAGGGATTCTCGTAGAGATCCGTACCTGAATCACCCAGATTTCGCGAATTTTGATTCGTCGTAGTAGTCGGACGTTGATTTGATCCCATATTGATGAAGAATCAAATTGATTATAAGAGATTGTTCCGATTGAAAGCAAAATAAGAATCGGGAAAACAATTAGGTCAAAGAAAGAAGAACTCAGAGAGAATCGTATGTGAACACGA
Organism: Camelina sativa; assembly: GCF_000633955.1. Lineage (NCBI taxonomy): Eukaryota > Viridiplantae > Streptophyta > Magnoliopsida > Brassicales > Brassicaceae > Camelina > Camelina sativa. The sequence continues at coordinate 26,454,101 of NC_025689.1, forward strand.
GTTGAAGAATCGCTAATACGATGAAACAACAAAAATCAAAAAAGAAAGAGATGATGGAAGAGATGACGTGAATGAGAATAAGCTCAGCTGAAGAAGCGCTCATGATCGATTGTGCTCTAATACCATATCAGGATTGAACAGAGGAAGAAGATGAACACAGAGTCGAGCAAGAACTAGAGAGAGAGTGACGAAAGAGCTGAGCTTAGAGAGAGAAAGTTTGTTATTCTCATTAATCTGTAAAATGTATGATTACAGCTGTATATGTACTAGATTAGGATTAAGTAAAAGGAAGCTTAATCCTACATAAACTATACAATATATAAACCAGTTAATTAATCCCGGTTCACTATACTCTGATAGAGATTCAGGTTCCCTGCAACGGAGACGGTGTGTGTATGCGGTGCAAGGCCACTCCACCAGCGGAAGAGTCGCTCACGTGCAGCACGTGCGTCACTCCATGGCACGTGGCGTGTCTCCTCCCCGAATCGCTCGTTTCTTCTACCGGAGAGTGGCAGTGTCCCGATTGTTCGGGCAATGTCGTTGAATCCGTCGTTCCGGTTTCCGGAACCGCCGGCGGTTCGGTTCTTGTAGCAGCGGTCCGTGCGATCGAGGCTGATGTGATGTTGACTGAAGCTCAGAAAGCAAAAAAAAGGCAAAAACTCATGAGTGGTGGTTCTAGTGGTGGTGACGATGTAGAAGACGACAAGAAGAAGGAGAAGAGCGATGATGAAGATATCTGTTGCTCTATTTGCATTAAATTGCCAGAAAGACCTGTCACGGTTAGTTTCGTTCTCATCGATTTTGTTAATAACTCTTTAGATCTTGAGATTAGTATTGAATATGTATGCTTGTGATTGTGTTTGAGTCTTGCTTAAGCTGCGATGATTAGTAGAGTAGGAGACTGATGTGATTTATTGTGTACTTTGTGGTTGTAGACACCGTGTGGTCACAACTTCTGCTTGAAATGTTTTGAGAAATGGGTAGGTCAAGGGAATCTAACTTGTATGACATGCCGAGGAAAGATTCCAAAACATGTGGCGCAACTTAGCTCTAGTCTCTGCTATCCTTTTAGCAAAGGCACAGCATTTCATCCGGAACCAGCACAGGCCTGACAAGTGATCATTTTGGTCCGATTACAGCAGATAATGATCCCACTAGAAAGAAATCTTGGGCTGACAGGCAAGATTGTAGGCAGTGGGGAGCGCATTTCCCTCATGTCTCTGGAATCGCTGGGCAATCGGGTTTTGGAGCTCAGTCAGTTGCTCTCTCTGGAGGGTACCTAGATGATGAAGACCATGGTGAATGGTTCCTCTACACTGGAAGGTTAGCTTTATATCTCTCATGTCCTTTGATGCTTGGACTATGGCTATTCTTGTAGAAATATTTGTCTTAATGTCTTTGGATGTGTGTTGCTGTGGTGGAAGGGATCTCACTGGAACAAGAGAACTAGCAAGATACAGTCTTTTGACCAGACATTTGCGAAAATGAATGAAGCTCTAAGAATTAGTTGCAAAATGGGCTATCCTGTCAGAGTTGTCAGGTGAGTTGGGATGTTCCTTTGTCAAATTTTGCTTCATGTATTGAACAAGAATAGATAGTTTGTCACTTTGTCATAGGGCTGCGCTCAGCTAAGCTTGCCGTACTTATTTCTCGATTTTACAGGGTGCTCTTTTCTAGTTTATCCTCATTCATCGATAATACTCTGAGAACAATGTTATCCTGACTCTTCAATTTTCAGGTCTCACAAGGAAAAGCGTTCTGCATATGCCCCTGAGAAAGGAGTGAGATATGATGGTGTTTACAGAATTGAGAAGTGCTGGCGAAAAGTTGGAATAGAGGTTCAAAATAAATAGATAACTTTCTGAATTGTTCACCTAATACTTTTTGAGCTGGATTGTCTTTTTTCTGACCTACTCATCTGTTTTCCATAGGGTACTTTTAAGGTCTGTCGTTACCTGTTTGTTAGATGTGACAATGAGGCAGCTCCATGGGCCAGGTTTGATATATATATTTTTTTTCGGAATGTGCCTTATTTCTGTATTTGCTATATTCAATGCCTCATGAGGTTTTGAACTATACTGCAGTGATGACCTTGGTGATCGTCCAAGGCCATTGCCTGTTATTCCTGAGCTCAAGAAAGCTACTGACCTGTTTGTGAGAAAGGAGAAGCCATCATGGGATTTTGATGTTCGTTAAAGCCTTTCTTTTTTTTGATCAGATACCAAAATATTCAATATTTGTAACCCCTTTTCCCTTATGCCTGCGTATACATTTTTCATTGATTAGGAAGCTGATGGTCGTTGGAAATGGATGAAGTCTCCACCTGCTAGTAGAAAGTGTATTGCTGCTCTGGATCCTGAGTATAGGAAGATCGTTAGGAAAAGAGGAAAGAATTCT
>NC_025689.1:26459538-26477580 GCF_000633955.1 Camelina sativa
TATACTGCAGTGATGACCTTGGTGATCGTCCAAGGCCATTGCCTGTTATTCCTGAGCTCAAGAAAGCTACTGACCTGTTTGTGAGAAAGGAGAAGCCATCATGGGATTTTGATGTTCGTTAAAGCCTTTCTTTTTTTTGATCAGATACCAAAATATTCAATATTTGTAACCCCTTTTCCCTTATGCCTGCGTATACATTTTTCATTGATTAGGAAGCTGATGGTCGTTGGAAATGGATGAAGTCTCCACCTGCTAGTAGAAAGTGTATTGCTGCTCTGGATCCTGAGTATAGGAAGATCGTTAGGAAAAGAGGAAAGAATTCTATGATGAACAAACTACGCAAAGGTATAAACATCGACTGTCACTTGTGTTATTGTAATCTAGACTACAATCCATAACTGTTAATAGTGTTTTTGTTTTTCTGGTTTGACACAGAATTCAGCTGCCAAATCTGTCAGAAAGTGATGAGTCTTCCGGTGACAACGCCTTGTGCTCACAACTTCTGCAAGGGGTGCTTAGAAGCTAAATTTGCTGGGATCTCTCAAGTGCGGGAGAGAAGCAGAGGCGGGCGCACACTACGTGCAAAGAAGAACGTCATGACCTGTCCTTGTTGCACTATTGACCTCTCTGAGTTTCTCCAGAACCCACAAGTTAAAACTAATTCATCTCTTCTTCTTATACATTCTTAGTTGGAATTCCCAATGTAATATAACTTTGGCTAACATATAAATGCTTTGATAAAACAGGTGAACAGAGAACTGATGGAGGTGATTGAGAATCTGAAGAAGAAAGAGGAAGAGTCTCAAGCCGTTGATGAATCAAGCAATGACGCAGCAGAGTCTTCTGGAGGAAACACAGAGTCCGAAGAAGAAGGAGGAGAAGAGGAAGAAGAGGAAGAAGCTGAACCACCGAGTAAGAAGATCAAACTGGACAGCGACTGTGTTGGTGCTGGAAACTAAGAAACTAGAGTGACTTAGTATATACTCTCTCCGTTTTACAAAGAGTGTCATTCTGGAGATTTTTCTTTGTTTCACAAAGAGTATCACTTCACAATTCCAATGCATTATTTTATATTTCCAATGCAACTTTTACCTTAGATTTCCTAGTTTGACCCTTAACTATAACTAAATAATATATTAAAAACTTGTTAAATAAAGGCATATATATATATGTCAATGTTTTCTTAATTTGTGTGAAAAGTGTCAAAAATGACACTTTTTGTGAAACAGATGGAGTATAAGATTAAATAACTCAAAAAAGATTAAATAACTCTCTCAGCTCATGCCTCAAGGAGCTCTTTTGTTTTGTAATATTTCGTACCAAACTTATGCGGCTTATTATTTTGGTCTTTATTCCAAACTTTGTTAGAATTTCTCCAATCAGTTTTTTATTTTATTTTTATTTTCACTACATATAGTATATATATTCCTAGATTTCTATCAATATCTATCATTTTTGTCATACATCTTTAATCTTTTGGTTCGTTTTCGATTTCATCACATATATTTGGGTATGTTGTAATTCTCGTTTGAAAGGTTCATGTGTCTTCTTTGCTATATATTGGTCAGAAAAAAATCATCATATGCATGGGGGCAACGATATTCACATACATCTGACTTTTGAACACTTTGATTTGTAGGTTACGGACAAGTTATACGTTGAAGACAAACATGTGCTTCTCGATACGACAAGCTTCTTTATCGATTTGGTTGGCATTTCTCGACATATATATAAACCAATTTTCATCGATCGGACACTACACTTCTAAAATTTTCTTGGCTCCAGGTTCCTAATGGATACCAATCATTAAGCGTTACATTAATTAGTTGACCACAAAGAAAACTTGTGTTACATGAATGTCCAAAGTTGCTACATATTCTTAAGATTTTTATTTGAAACAGTTATTGTTGTACCAATATAGTGGACCCTATTTTCTTACAAAGTAAGTTTCAGAAATCTGAAATGGTCAAATTCATTCTTTTGTCTTCTCTGCTTTTTTGGTTTAATCGGTTGTTAATGGTTAAGCTGTTTGTATAGATAGATATAGAGGAGTACACAAAACGCTGATTTCGCTTGGGATGCCTCAAGCCAACATAATGTAGTTATTTTACTCAATTAAATTATCGAATTTCAAGGAGCAGTTAATTAATACACTAAATCTTCACAAATTTTACTTAATCTAAGCTTAATAAGAAATTTGTTTTTTTTTTTGCAGAATTAGTGAAGTCAATTTACCGGACAAACCCTATGTTGCGTCACTAAATAAGATAACGAGTGAATGTTAAACAGTAATTTTCTTTTCTCCGAACTTATAACAAAAAAAACTTTCCTAACACATATTAGCTCTTCACATTCTGTGTTTACACGTTATAACTTATACTTCGAAGAAACTATTTTAAATTCTATAATAAGATTTGTTTTATATAGTATTATGCCTAGTCGAAGTTGTGAGAATCCTTACACGTAAAGAAACTCTACTTTGAAAATCAAAGTTTGACATCAATTCTTGATTTTGTTTTATTTGGGATTTTGTTACAAGAAAAGCTACAAAATTTTAAATATTACAGAGACTGACCGGCGCTAGATTTAGTGATACAAAAAAATTGTGTATTACAAAACTTTTTACGAAACCAAAAATAAATCTTAAACAAAGCAAAGATTGAAAAAATCGTAAACAACAACATCATATATTAGACTAAAAGATTAGATTTAGACGCTGTTTTTAAACTTTTTGTCTATCACCGATTACGCCCCGTAAAATTGCTAGGCACACCTTCTCCGCCTCGATTAATGACTAATCACCACCTAGTATCGATTATTTGATTATACCTATCTAATTTGATTATAACCCGTCTAATCTGATTATTTCCCGCTTAATTTTGTGTATAATGATTATTTTTGGAGCCAAATATAAATCAAACTAGTTTCGCTCCTCTTGATACTTTTTATGTAAAACTTTAACAAAACTGTGCTTTTTGTAAACTTACACACAAATATGTCAAAACATTTATTTGTTTTGTTTTATAGATACGTACATGATAAACTTAAAATATATATATATATATATATATATGTAACCAGAACAAATCTCACTTGTAAATTACTAATATATGCAGATAAACCAAGATATATCATGTATTAATTAAGTACTTCTTTTTAAAAATACAATGTATGATCAATCTAAACAATGGAAATGGAGTAAGCAAAGACATAATGGTAAATATAGTTAGCATTTCATTTTCTCATAATTATATTTCTTGCTTACCCAATAAAGATTTTCTTTCGTGTGGAAGAAACCAATGTTGATTAGGAGAAGAAAAAAAAAAAACCCAACGTTCTACACGTTAGGCACCAAAGAAACCAATGTTCAATTTGAAAATAAATATGGTGCATTGATCGATTCTTAATCACCATGTTATGTTGTATTGTTTTTGAATCCCGAGATTGTTATTTTCTTACAGTTCTAATACTTTGCTAAATAAGTTTTGACTCACATATGTCAAGTTAGGCTTAGGGTACATATATCAATTTTAAAAACGTAATACAAAAACTTAACTTAATTAAGGGTATTTTTTTTTTTTTTTTTTTTTTTTTTTTTTTNTTTTGAATGAATGTTAAATTGTATTCAGATCAAAAAAAAATCTTTTGTACAATGAATGCATCCTGTGTTTAAAGAATGTGTTGAAAAAAAATAAAAATAAAAAGAAGTAAACTAAACACGTGATTGAAGCCAGACTTGGAGCCCATCCTTCAGCTTGTGAGGAGTGAGGCTTTGAAGAGAAAGCAGCCTGTTGCGTACTTTGCGATCAAGAGTCCGGGTAAGCTGAGCCGCAGAAGTGGGATGCTCCCATGCGGTCTTTTGTTTCTCTCGCACCAGATGGTGTGGATTGCAGCCTGAAAAACGAAACGCAGAAAAAAGCGAGTAGCTCCATTGAAGACAGAGGAGGAGAGAAGCGGAAGTAACTGGTTGAATTGAGAGGTGTAGTGATGACGAAGGAGGTTGCGAGTTAGCCCCGCCCAAATCCGAGAGGAGTAAGAACATCCAAAAAAGAGATGCTCTAAGATCTCCAACGGTATGTACTATGAAATACGGTGTATGTACGTGTTAATTTCAAACATGAACTATATGATCAAGATTGATGTCGTCGTCTGTCATGCTAACGTTGGAGGTGATGCTTTTGTCTATAGCTTCCCGATCCAATTAGGGTTTCAGAAGAAGACTAATATCTTGGGCGAGGGGTCAATTTTTTATCAGAAAAGTTTCACTTTAACTTCTCTTTAATTTCAAGCATCATCTAACGTGTTCAAAAACTTTTTGAGTGAGATATACAAGATATATAGGGGTAAAGGGATTTCGTAGTTTGTCAAATATTAATGATTTTGCGGTCAATCTTCCTCATGGTAGTCTAGTGGCAAAACAGTACATGGATATGATAAATTCCTCCTCCATTATTCTCAACCTCAAAACACTTTCTAGATCTTCCTCATAAAAAACCATATAGAAAGCACAGCTTATTTCGTGGTCTCAGACTCAATCAAACTGATTTGGTACACATCAGTTTAAAAACTTAAAACAAAAACTTAGTTTAATCGTATTTTATGGTATACTAGGTTTGGACCCGCACGTACGTGCAGGGTTATGTTTATAAAAAAAATTAATTTTGTATATATAATCAAACTTACACTAATTGAGATTTTAGTTTGTATTTGGTTTGCTTTATTAATGTTTGAAAATTTAAAATAATAATGATTTCACCAGTATCTTAAAATTTGGAACAACATAACGGTTGGACTGGTAACAAACTAAATCCAATAAATGATTGGTTAGATTCTATTAAATTTGTGAACTATCAAATTGGATATATAACCGCTAACAGCGATAAAAACCCGTTTGAAACATATACAAATATTTAGGATGGCCGTAACTCTCTTTTCGTTTTGTCAAGTTCTATTATGTCTTACACCCGTTCTCAAATTTTCGTTGCATAACAGAAAGCATTCCCAATATGGGACATTACAGATATGGGAAAAATTTGTATTTTCTGATTGAAAACGGGAGGGGATCGGACGAAAACATAAATTCTTGAACTCCCGTATGAAATAAACATAAATATAATTCATAGTATATCTATATATCATATGTTTTAATAAAAATATTACAAAATTAATTGACTTCTTTATTCTTACTATTTTATAGATGTTTCACCTATATTAGATTATGTTTTTTTAAATACTTTTAACGGTTATAGAACATATTTTATGAGCTGGCAAAAAAAAAACATATTTTATGTATTTTTTTTTTTTGAACTTATGCTAGTTCAATTGAAAGTAGTAAGATTTATTTGAAAAAATTAAATGTATTTTAATATTTAATAGAACACGTCAAGAATTAAAATTATTTATTTAGCATGTGTAAACATATTTATATAGTATAACGTCATTAACCCAAAATTTTGTCATTTTGGTTTATGAATATTTGGGTGTTTGAGTGTTAATCAGTACTTTAAGATTTTCATTAGAAATTTTTATACTATGAACTATACTATGAGTCATCGTTACCTTGAATATTTCATTAGGGATTCAAGGTAACCATGACTTAAAAGTCTATAAAAATTTAAAAAGTATTGAGATTAACACTCAAACACTCAAATTTCAAGGAAAATTTTAATAGACTTTTTAAAGATAACATGATTTAAAAACAAATTTCAAGGTGCTCATGTTATAAAATTTTACTGCCATGTGTTTTTTTTTTTCTTTTCCATATATTATAGTGCCATTTTAATAAAGACTGTTAACATCATATATTTGAAAAAATAAGAAAATAATATAATTTAATACATCCAGCTGATTACAGTATAGTCATGGAAGATTAATTGTACTTATATAGATTATGTATACATACCCCTTGCTGTATTTGCCGGTTTCAAAAGTTAATTAATGTTAATGCAAAGCTCAACTACATACTCTAATAAGAATTTCCTACGGAGGTTTCTTAAATAAATCTATATAAAAACTGAAGAAAACAAACACTAATATAGTATTTTGTGACTTACCGGGTTCATATAAAAAATGTGGACTTCTTTTAAGCAATCAAATGTAATTTTCTTGTTTTGCAGATGCTATGTCAATTGGATGAACATCCGTTCATACCACAATCTTCCCTTATATACAATCTCTAGGTAGAAAAATATATGCTTTCAAAAAAGATCTTGATTTATATATGCTTATATACACGATAGAAAATTATAAATTTAACAAATCATAAGAATCATAAATCATAAACTGGACATAGAACATAGTATTGGCGAACTAAAAAAAGAATATAGTAGATGTTAGCAAGAGGTATATTATGCAAACTCAATACAGAGACACTTTTTATTTTATTTTTACAGAAACAAAGAGATACAAAAATAATGCTAGAGTGGTGCATAACTGTATATGATATGTGAATGTTAGGTCGATTTCTCTATTTATAAGCTGGAAAGAGTAAACACTTTTACGTTTAAAACTAAAAAATCTATATAAAATCTTTTAAAAACTTATTTAGTTTTCAGTTAATGCATATACAATATGTTTGAATCTATATGGATGATTAGATTTGAATTTTGAATTAATTGTCTAGATTTTCCTATTATACCGATGAGAGTACATATATAAGGTTAGTTTTAGAAATAATCCCTAAATTTTAGAAATTTGGTAAATAATTACTGATTTTATTTCAAGATATCTTAAAATAAATCATCTATTTAAATTTAAGTTAAGTTATTTTCATAAATACTATTCGAAATTAATTAGATTCATTTGTTATGGAAATCTTGTTAAATAATAAGTTACATTTTTGGTATGTTATTAATTGCGGAAAACTCTTATTGTTCTATAAAATTTTAATAACTATATAAATTCAAGAAATTATTAATAGAAATAATTTTGTTTTTATTATAATATTTTAAATTTCATTTTGTAATCTTGTTGGCTTTAATTTCATTTAGAAAACTATACATGTTTAGTATTTAATTTAGAAAAATATTTGGATAACTTAATATATTCGAAATTAATTATTTATGCTTTATACCCATATCAAAAAATAGATATGAAATCTATAACCAATTATATAAAAGTTAATTATTTATTTCTTTAATAGTTGTTACCATTGTTTTAGGAAAGTTTAATTTTTTTTATTATGTAAGCAAATGGGTCTGTTTGGCAACATGGATATATGTTATATTTTTTTCTTTTTTTTATCCCTAAGTGTACTCCCCAATTAATAGTATAGATTCAACAAATAAACTCCTAATACACATGTGAATATATGATCGATGTACGTACTATAAAATATGTGTATATATGTACGTGTTAAATTCAGTTATTTAACAATTATTCAGTTATTTTATCACTCCACTAAAGTCTGAAACATATATACAATTTCGGCCTCATGTGAATCAAGTCAATTTTCTAATAAAAGAAATAGCTATATATTAATGCTACAAATTTCAAGTCATACAAATGATACAATACTTTCCATAGCAAATAAAAATTAATAAACATGAAAGCTAAAAGTGGTAAAATATCCAATGGAATAAGAAATGAATGAAACATATTTATTAAAAAATCTCCATCAACTTTGGCAGGATCAGGTTTCTTTATAAAGTACAAACGTTCCCAATATATTAATATTGACTTGCAAAACAAACCAAATTAACGAAACAAAAGAACAACAGCAGAGAAATGGCAGATTGGTCTAACTTACCGGAGGAGCTCTTGTTCTTGATCGCTGTTCGATTGTTCTCCGTGGTCGAACTCAAGCGCTTCCGAAGCATATGCAAATCATGGCGCTCCTCCGTTCCCGGCGACTACGCTCACTTCCCGAACCGCCCTCTTTTCTACGTCAACCAAGTCCCAGAAATCTCTCTCTCCCAATGGTTCAGCCTTGTCAAAATATTTCTCTCACGTGCAGCCTTTTTCCGTGTCACCCTCTCCTCTTCCCCGAGCCAGGGCTGGCTTATCAAATCCGACGCGGACATCAACTCCGGGAAAATCTGTCTCCTCGAACCACTCTCGCGCCATCCGATGACACATTCGCTCACGAGTGTTGATCTTTCGGATTTCACTATGTCAGAGATTCAAGAATCATTTGCGCTTAAGACGAGAGGATTCATAAGAGTGGTGCTTGTCAAATATAAGAAAGGAGAAGCTTATCATAATCGGATTCTTGGACTCGACCATTACGGGGAGATCAAGCACAGGCCATGGGATAGAAATAAGTGGAGAGTACTCAGAAAGATGGCTGATCATAAATTCTCTGACATTATAGTTCACAAAGGACTAATGTATGCCTTGGATACACGAGGCATTGTGTGGTGGATTAATTCTCGTCTTGAAATATGTATGTACGGACCTCCAGTTGATGATAACATCACATATAGCCTGCCCGGAGACAAGAGCTTTGTGGAATGTTGCGGAGAGCTTTACATTGTCGACCGACTTTGTAACAGAAAAGCTGGCTTCTATAGTCCGAATGCTGAAACAGTCGGTTTCAAGGTTTATAAGTTTGATGAGGAGATAGGACAAATGATGGAGGTTAAGTCTTTGGGAGACAAAGCATTTGTGCTGGCTACCGACACTGGTTTCTCGGTTTTGGCTCATGAGTATTACGGATGTCTTCAGAACTCTATTTACTTCAAAGACGGCAAGAAAGAGCTTAATGTGTTTAAGCTAGACAATGGTAGTGGAAGTAGCATCACAACAATGTCCCAGTTTTCTCAGAGTTGTTTTCAAATGTTTTTTCCTAGCTTTCTCTGAATCTTGTCAAAGCTACTTTCTTTATATTAAGAGTATCGATCATCTTTATTAAATTCCTTACCTTTCATCTTCATAATCGGAACGAAATATATCTATGTATCAAATGGCGTTGGATATATTGTTGGATTTACTTCAATCTAGTAGAATTTGTTTTGTCGAACCTGCCTAATTTTTTTGCTGAATCTTACACATTTGTTTTTTTTGTTGTCGTGCACACATTGGTTTGTACCTTACATATGTTGATTCTTAAGACAATTTTTATTTTATTCTATAGTAGCATATATAATAACATAACAATGAATATTACATCACTTAATGATAAAATTTAGACATAGATAAAGTTCAAATGTTTTTCTTAACATTGTACTTTATAAGATAGTTGTAGTTTATATATGTTATATATAGAGCAAAAGATAGCTCACTCATCTACTCCCTTAGAAGCAGAAACCAAATCACTATTAGCATCTCTTCAACAAGTTTGGATACATACATGGTTTCAAATAGGTGTGTATCGAAGGCGATTGTAAAGTTCTTATCAATACCATATATAAAAGGCTTGTAATAGAAACAAGCCCAAACGTGACGCGCCGGTACCTGAGATAAAGCCCAAACTTGAGTGTCGGTGGACACAGAAACAAGGCATGATTGACCGTTTCCGCATCGGCACCGCAACGAGCACAACCCAAATCACGGCGTTGCAAATTTGCCGAAACCGAAATGCACCCTAACAGCGCTTGCTACATAAAATGTTGAAGTTTTGGCGGACAACGAACTTGCCAGACACTGGCTAGGAAATGGATAATCTCCGGCCCACTACCAAGTACCTGAAAAGGCCTTGTAACCTCCATATGTGCCGTATGATAACCAGACTATCTCATATGGTATTGTAAAGTTCTTATCAATACCATATATAATAGGCCGTATGATAACCTTGCTCCTTGGACTCCAATATGTTTCTCAACCTTATGTTTTAAACTGAAGCGGTTGTTACCTTTCTAATGTTTAACTTCTAAAGAAGATGGAAGAAATGAAAAAAGTTTCCCAAAATTATATACACTGACCCACAGTTTTTAGATTAAATTTTATTGGGAAGAACATTTTGACTGAAAAATTGTTTCAAACATATCTTTAAAAACAATAAAAGATATATAATTCAACTCAAGCACTCGTACTCGGATGTGCATAACCTTTCCAGACCATAGAAAGAGCATGTTTGTCTATTCATCCAATCAATCTAAATGCATTTTTCAAAAAAAAAAAATTAAAAGGTTCATCATTCATGGTTATAATTCATTTAATTTATTGAAATTTCATGGTTATTAAATAATACTCTAAAAACAAAGAGTATTATTAAATAATGGTGTTGAAAGACCAAATCATATTAACTTTATTTAAATGTTAGTATCAATGAATATGACTACAAGAGTTTGTTATTATTTTTTTAATTCATTGATAACACCTATCATTTCGTTTATCCTCGTATCCTGAACTACATAGACGGTCAGCCATGATAGACCAGTTACATCTATAACAATTGCCTTGATCTCTCTCAACTGTATAAACATCAAACCATTTAACCTGGTTTTTCCAAGCAAACTTGCAGGTAAACTTTGTTGTCATAAACCAGCTTGCTATAAACTTCCATACAAATACGCGTCCTGGTGCCACTCTGCCGACTTTTATTTTATTTTATTTATTATTTTTTTTTTTTTTTTCAAACAAACCTTGTTTTTTCATTCAAATAAAGTCTCAAAGACAGAGTGTACAAGAGCTTCAAGCATAGCAAAGGTTACACTAAGCATTAAAAGGGTTACAATGAACTTTAAAGGGCATACAATAGTAAAGGTTTGATAGGCCGTAGAGGATCGGAGACTGAAGCAAACGAGCAACAAGCCACAAGCGATCTCATGGTGTGTCATAGACACTTCCGCGAGCAAGTCGGGGAGATTTGAAATAGTCACGATCATAACTGATTAATGTGACGTTGATAAGCTGTCATATACCTCATGGTTTGCCGAGACAAAGCACGATAAGGATAATGGGACAGAGGATAGGAGCAAGTCTCGAGAGGTGGAGAATCTCCAAGGAGGCGGGATCATAATGCCGTGATTTGCCAGCCTCTTACTTTCATGAGAACTTTCCTTGGTGTTGCTGATAAGCACTTGAGCAGGTTCGATATTTGAAGGACGCATGGGAACAAGGATGAAGAGGTTTCGGTAATCTCCATTCCGTAGGGAGGAGATCATAATGCCGATAACCTTCCATTCATTTACATATCTAGGATCTATAAACAACCATCCAAATAGCCAAAAGCTTAGATTAAAAGATGTGGTACTAGGGGATTTGCATACGACCAAGGTTCAAGTAAAACAATTGCAGACCCATCTCCATGAATACGATATAAGACTTAGTCGGAGTCTTCGGCCAGTCAAGTCCCTGTATCGGTAAAACAAGGATAATGGGCAAAGCAAAGGGTCAAGAGGCACAGACCTGAGTCGAGAAGAGGGAGGAGTTGGATTTGAAACCAACCTTATGCCGTTCTTCTCCCCACCTCTACTTTCATAATATCTACCTTTGATGTTGCGAAAAGATGCTTGTAAAGGTTTGGGTTTGGGAAGAGACGGAGCTGAAAGATTGAAGAGTATACGGTAATCACCGCTCCATGGAGACGGGATCATAATGCCGTTCCTCTCTCAACTGTATAAACATCAAACCATTTAATCTGGTTTTTCCAAGCAAACTTGCAGGTAAACTTTGTTGTCATAAACCAGCTTGCTATAAACTTCCATAGAAATACGCGTCCTGGTGCCACTCTGCCGACTAGAACATCACTTTTAGATGTACAATTTAGTGTCAAGTATGTTTGCGGGCTGATATTGTTGGTAATTGTAACAACAGTTTTAGTAAAGGGATTATATCCATGACAAGGGCTCATGACATAACAAAAGAATATAGAGAGAGCGACGAGTGTTTTTGATGAGTTTTTCATATTCTTTTGTTATCAGACGTGTTGTGTTTGTTTTTGTTTTAGATTCATATGGTTAGTATAGTATCTTATTTATAGCGTTGATTTTGATTGATGATCTATAAATTGAGAACCGTTGCAAAGAGATACATTTATTTAATTAAGGGGTTACATTGAGCTAAAAAAAACGTTCAATAATATTCATTATGAGTTTTTGTTCTTGCATATTTAGAAAATCTCTTAGATCTATTGGCTTATATTCTTCTATAGGCTTTTTATTTTTCCCAAAATATAACTACATTTATTTTGGGTAGAAAACCATTTGAATTTAAGTTTATTGAGTAACTCGATAACAATCCGGGATAAAATAATTATTAAATAATTACTGGTAAAATTATTATTTGAGATCGAAACATCATTTGTGTAATATATATTTTTAATTTTTATTTGAACATATAAAATTCTTGTATAATAATTCGGATTTAACCCGTGTGAATTATTGTAATGTCAATTTTATTTTGTCTCACGATTCGAGTTAAGAGTTCTTAAAATTTATTTTAAAGATTTTATGAAAATATAATCAAGAGATTAAAATCATAAGTAGAAAGATATACCTATAAATATATAACAGAGGGGATTTTATATATACAATTTATAATAAAAAAATTATTCAGTTAGATAATGATGATATTAGATTTTTATATATTTAGAGAAATGGATTTGTGATGATCAGTTTTTATATTGTTAGGTAGATGGTGGTGTGTAATTACTGGTTATTAGGTTAGTGAAAATTTTGCTTACGTTTATCATGATTTATGGCATATGTTTTGTTAGGATAATATATCTATTTTTTAATTCCAAATTTTAGTTATATAAGCCTGAGTAAATATTGATTTTTTAAAAATATCTTTAAAAAAGGATCATGATTATTATGAACAAGAAGATTAGTAAAAAAAACAAAAAAAAGAGTCATTACTGGTATAAAATCTGAATAGAAAATGAGAAAATAATACTTAGGAATTTAGGAGCAATATTTTACATTTAGATTCAATGTATTCAATTTTCATTTATGGAAATGACTATTTTTGTTTATATATTATAGTATTTCTTTAAAAGTTATAAAGGCAAAGAGCCTAAATGAGATTCGAAATCTTTTTAGGTTTTTATTTAAATGTACATATATGTGACACACAAACAACCAAAGTAGCCGAGACAACCTGATTTGAGAGAAATGGTAGTAGATTGGTCTAACTTACCGGAGGAGCTCCTCAACTCTATCGCCGTTCGATTGTTCTAAGTAGGGGTGGGCATTTTAACCGAACCAAACCGAACCAAACCGACCCAACCGAACTGAAACCGACCCAAACCAAACCCAATCCTACACTCAAACCATTGGTTAAGTTTCTTCTCAACCCAAACGGTTCGGTTTGGTTCGGTTTAAACCCAAACCGAACCGATAACCCAATGTGCTTTTATTAATTAAATAATTAATAATATACATAATTATTGTATAATATGTATTCATAATCTTATTCTTTATGAATTCATTTATGTTAGATTAGATTTAATTATTTTTAAAACTTTGACCCTAGATTTTAAAGAGTAAGATTGTAAAGACTTATAAAGGTTTTTACAAGAAATTATACTTTTTTTTTACTTTCTTACGTTGTTTAGTTTGTTTCATTTTTATTTTTTCCTAATTACTAAACATTTAATATTGATATAGTTATCATTTTTAGGTAAAATTTTCATGGATTCTTTGAATTATTCAACTTACAAAGGAGAATGAATTTTGTTTTGTTACATTAATTGATTTTTAAACCGAATAAAATCAAACTGAATTAAAGTCAAACCAAACCAAACCAAACCGAATATAAACCGACCCAAACCCAAATCAAACCAAATTAACAATGGTTGAATATGGATTAGAGTTTTATGAAAACCGAATTAACCAAACCGAATCGAACCCAAACCGAATTCGAACTTAAACCGAAATGCCCACCCCTAGTTCTAAGCTAACATAAATAAGCTATTGTCGGGTTAAAATGGATACAAGGTTTTTGTCCTAAATTTCGAAATCCTAACTATGTCTATCAAAATGGGAACGGGATTTGCTTCTTGAAAAATAAAATTCCAATTTCATTAGTTATAATCTAAAATGACCTATTGATAAGTTGTCGGCTCAAAATGATAAAAGGACCTATGTCTATCAAAATATAAACGCCATTTTCTTCTTGAAAATTAATATTCCAATTTTCATTAGTTCCAATCTAGAAGGACATATTAATTGATAATTGTCCGCTTAAAATGATATAATTTGTCTGTTTAATCCACCAAAATTACCTTATATAATAAAGTAAGATTTTTGCTAAATCTATGTTCTAAGAAGTTGATACATAAACAATTCTTCTTTTAACATTTGTCATTATTAAAATTTTAATTTTATAATTATTTGTTTTCGCTAATTCAATTATAATAAAAAAATCAAACTCAGATACACTATTACTAATCTTTTATAGATTTATATTAATAATATATATGAGTGATATTATTTCAGTATTTTATTTTATTTTTCTTTTTATCATTTATTTTTATAACTAAAGATCAAACTAAAATGATTTAAAATTTATATATTGTAAAACGTTGTAATTCAAATTCATATATTGTTCTACTTATATTTTAAAACATAATAAGAACCCGAAAATTTAAACATTTAAGATGCACAATATCATTGTCAATGCAACATATTAGATTTATTGCTAAAACGGTAAAAAAAAATTAAAACAGTTCAACAAATACATAAGCTCATGACCCAATATGACAAGTCCACATTTGTATATATATTTTAACATGAAAAAAGTAAATTTACAAAAAATTTAGCAAAATCTATGCAAAACATAAACAAAACATAAGTAAAATATTTTGATGTTCACAAAAAAATCAAAAATAATAACAACATATTAATTTATGTTTTAAGAAAAAAATAGCGATTATGTAACACTTATGCAACATTTGAGCTACCACCTAAAATATATATATATATATGTATATATAGATTTTATAATAAAAAAAGTACACATGTTTCCAAATACCAATAGTTCAAGCTAAAGACTTAATATATTGTAGCGTCAATGGTATATTTGATAAATTAGTTTACCCATCAAAGTCTTATAGCGTCAAAGTCTTCTGCTTGTAATTTTCAGGGTTTTGCGTTGGCGTAGGCCTCTTCTTAGCTCCAACGTAAGTTTTAATCCAACTCATATATACTTTTTCAAATCTTTTAAAAATAAGTTAACAAACTGTTTTTGCAAATGAAAGACAAGCTATATTTGCTATTTTAAATAAAAATTTTACAAAAAGGAATTTGAGTTAACCATTTTGTATTATCAAAGGAATGTTGTTATCAACAAAATAAATGTTATCAAAGGAATAGGAAATGAAATAATAAAATAATACTGATTCAATGTATTCAATTTTCATTTATGGAAATGACTGATTTATGTTTATATATTTTATTATTTCTTTAAAAGTTAATAACACAACCATCTAGAGCCTAAATGAGATTCGAATTCTTTTTAGGTTTTTATTTAAATATATACTAGAGAGGTACCCGCGCTTAATAATAAGATTTTAATAACAACAGTTTTGTTACTTCATGATATGTTACTTTTCTGAATTAATATGTAATAATTGACATATTTAAATATAGTGTTTTATCTTTTGAAAAAGTTTAAAATGTTTTATTGGATTGTCAATAAGTTTTTGTATTTGCATATATAGAAAAAGATTTATCTTACTAAAGATAAATAATTCTCTCAATGTGAAATATTAATTGAGTCTTTTAAATAAACAACTAAATTGTAGTAAACAGATATTGAAATTCAATAAGTAAATCCATAATTTTAAAAAACGTAAGCAATTTCAAATAGTTCAATATTATAATGTATTATCTCAATTACAAAATAAAGATGAGAGTAATGCAACGTTGGATTTCAAGTAGTGGTTAATACAAACATACTAAATTTTATAGACATTCAAAAAGAGAAATATAAACGGCCAACACCAATTCTTTACATTTGAGTGCCTGAGCTTTCACCTTGTTGCTTCATCACATGATTTACGTAATAACACCCAGCAAATTCAGACTTGTAAATATATAAAATGTTTTAAGAAATTTTACTTTAACATCATACATAACTTGATTTCATATACATAATTACATCTTACATAGCATGGTGATGCACCAGTCCTTCTGTAACGCCCGTGTCCTGAAATAAATGGAAAAATTTGTGTGTATGTCGGAAATTGGAATGAATCCGGTTTAATTTTAGTTGGTTTATTAAGTTGATTGAGTTATTAATTAAATTAAAACTGGTTTAATTAATTCTTGGTTTAGCTAAATTGTGGTTTAATCGAATTAAACCAAGGAAACCCTATCGTTCCCTTAAAAAAACGGTCTACGCCTATTTTTCTTCTCCTCGGGTGGGGGTCGATGGTCGTCGCCACCATAGAGATGGAAGGAGAGAGAGAAGCTCGATGGTGGTAAGAGGAAGAGAGGGGATGAGTTCGTTTTGGGGTTAGAGAAAGAGTTAAACTATGGGTCGTGAGAGGAGAGAGGGGCGAGGTGGTGTTGGCGTGTGATGAAGAGGGGATCGAGACTGAACCCTCGTTGCGTACAGCTTGTGCCGTCGTGTGTAACGTTTTCACCGGAGAGTAAACCGGTGATGCCGAGAAAGGTAAATGGCTTAGCTCGATTTTGTTGTCGTTATGGTTTGTTGTGTTGAATATTGAATCAGGAGCTTAAACCAACTGAACTAGAAATCTCTGCATAATGCAAGTCTAGAACCGGAAGCTTATTTGTCGTGGAATTGAGGGTCGTAGACTTGTGTGGCTGATGTTCATGTGTCGTGTAGTGGAGGTAGTTTGTGAGTTTTGTTGGTTGGTTTAGAAGTTGTTATTAAACCAAACCCGATTAGGTTATCGTGAGTGTTTGTGGTTGTTGTGGTACAGTTTTCAGTGAGATGTGGTTGTTATAGAAAAGTGAGGGAAAGGGGAAGAGAAGAGAGAGAGAGAGCAATGATGAGAGGAGAGAGAAGTTACGTTCCGGAGATGGTGCAAACCATTGATGGATCTGGTTAGTCCTACCATGGCTGTGGGAAGCTTCTTTGGTGGTGGAAGAACAAGGCCGGAGTAAATAGTACTGAAGAAGAGTAAGAGAGTGGAAGAAGGTTGGAGATAAAGGCAGTGTGGAGGAGCCGACTTTGGAGGCTCGTCGGCGCTGGATCCGACATTGGTTTGGAAAGATAATGTTATTGGCGTGATCTCCAACAAGCCAAGAGTGCATAGAAATTGTCGGATTGTTATTCGGAGTTAAATTAAAGGAGTTATGCTCGTGACTTCCTGGACAAGTAATTGCTGGAAAGGTTACTGCTGCTAAATGGTGCAATTTATGCAAGTATGGAACATGTGCGTTTCCGAGTTCCGGTTTTGCGAGGATGATTCCCGTCGAACCAGATGGAATCAGCTCATGATTTTAAGAGTCTATGGAAAGGTCTCTCTGTCTAGAAACTATAGCTGCTGACGGAGCTTGATTTAGGGTTATAATCAGGAAGTTATGGATGTTTCTTTATGGTCCAGTAATTGCAGATCTAGAAGCCTAGAAACAGTTCGTGTAGGCCTCGAATAGGAAATCAAAACTTGTTCGATCTCCACGAAATTTGGTACAGAGCTGCATTAAATTACTGGCTAGGTATAGAACTGTGGGATTGCGTTTCTAACGGTTAGTTTGTGTTTTATTTGAGTATTTACATAATCTTTTGAATGGATTGAATTATGTTGAGTTGTGTTGTTGGTTGAACCAACAAGCTCGGGTTGAGCTGGAATCTCCGTAAGCTTATGGAGCAAGGTCATTGTGGTTGTAGAACCAATTTAGAGCTCAAGAGTGTCGGGTTAAAGCTAAGACGGTGAATTGATGGATTCATCGGAAAAGTGTTTTCCGTAGCTGGACGGAATAAAGTATTCCAGCACACCTCTCTTGTTACTCGGTCGTTAGGGGTGGTTGGTTGTGCGACTCAGTAACTAGATGAGGTGGTGTTTGGAATACATGCTTAAGTGGTTTGTTCGGGTGAATCACGAAATGGCCAGTTGGAGGAGTAATCAGAGTCTATAAATGTAAAATGCTTGTGGAGCTGAAGTACGTTTTAATGATTTCTGTTAGTAGCTGCAGAGTATGAAATAGTTTGCTTTAGCTAGTATTTGTGGAACTTTTTGTAAGAAGC
>NC_025689.1:26478359-26483570 GCF_000633955.1 Camelina sativa
TGGTTGGTTGTGCGACTCAGTAACTAGATGAGGTGGTGTTTGGAATACATGCTTAAGTGGTTTGTTCGGGTGAATCACGAAATGGCCAGTTGGAGGAGTAATCAGAGTCTATAAATGTAAAATGCTTGTGGAGCTGAAGTACGTTTTAATGATTTCTGTTAGTAGCTGCAGAGTATGAAATAGTTTGCTTTAGCTAGTATTTGTGGAACTTTTTGTAAGAAGCGGTTAATGCCGGTTGTCTTGTCGGAACTATGGGGTTCCGGTGAGATTGTTTCCCATGTGTCCAGTGTTAGGATTGGGAATCCGGGTGCGGTTGTCTCACCTTCGAACTCTGGTTTTATGAAGATCTTCGAAGAGGCCAAGGTATTTTCAAGACATGGTGCACCTATAGACATTTAGAATTTTAGGTGAATTTATTGGTTACCTTATAATGATTATATCAGAAAAAACTTATGTTACATACCTTCATATTCTCCAACCCTCATAAACCGCATTACACAGAAAACATGTTCGGATTTGTATATGAGATGGCACCCGTTTGATTGCCATATTGTCATGAATTGAGAAGCGTAGTTGTCTTTGAGACGACACTTCACAGTCTCACACCTACATATTTATCAAATCAATAAAAACCTTATCAGAGATAACTTTAAAACATAACTGTCCTAAAGGTAGAGTAAATATCTTTTACCTGCCATTCAACAATATGAGAACAACTTCATTACTATCTGTAACACCCGCAAACCATTTTTTTGGTAATTTGGTGAGGGTGTCGATCGACACTAGTTGTAGTCGGCTCGGTCGGTTCGATTTTAATCGTCCGGTTTGCATGGTTGGTTTAGGAAAACCTTAAAATTGAGTTTTAAAAGGGGAACTCGACCTTTCTCTTCCCTTTTGGCCGTTTTTGACAGAGAAATAGAGAGAAGAAGGAGAAATCGGTTTTTGAGAGAGATTTGTGAGTTTTCTTAGCTGTTCTTGTGAGAATTAGAGCTAGGAAGGATCTAGAGGCTTGCTAGGAGGGTTGGATTCGTTGCTTTTGGTCTGAATCTTCCTGCAAAGAGGTGAGTGCATGACCATAGCTAATCTAAGCCTTTGATTTCCTTGTTCTTTCTTGTTTGTTGTTGTATTGTGTGTTTTTCTTGCTGGGATTGGTTGCTACAGGTTCCTATGGACGTATTTGGCTTGGGTTATGAGTATTGGGCGATTATGAGTATGAACTGTTGGGAGCGAGATTCGACTCTCGGCTTCGAGCGGATCGCGATTGTAGAAGGAGTGTCGATCGACACCACTTGGTGTCGGTCGACACCAGCAAATTGAGCATCGATCAACACTGTGGGGTAGTGTCGGTCGACACCAAGAGCCAGTGTCGATCGACACTTGGCTGGTGTCGGTCGACACCTCCCTTCCAGCGAGACGATGTTTGATTTCCTGGTTTGTTTGTTTTGTTTGTTTTGTTTGTTGTTTGTTTGGAACATTGAAATCACTGTTGCTTGTGTGTATAGCCCAGTAGATGGGAGGATTGCCTCACTGAGTGTTTATCAAATACTCATGCATCTCAATTTGTGTTTGTGGTGCAGGTAAAGGCAAAGTGTGATCGTGGAATCAAGGCAAGGAAGAGGAAGATGTTCTAGGGATTCGGTTTGATGTTGTATGGCATTGTTAGGTTGCTAGAGTTGAGTCATTAGAAACATTGCTAGGTTGCTGGTTCCATGTTTTCTGAGGATTGGTTATTTGGATATTGGCTATGTCTTGAATATTGGTTATTTATATTATTTGGATATTGATTGGATATTGGTGTTGTCTTTCTGCTGTTGATTGTGATTGTCGTTAGGTGGCTAGTGGGTATGGGACCACTAGTTGTAGTTTTATTATTATATTAATATATTTATTACTTATTATTATTATTTTTTAAAAAAGGTCGGTCCTTTCATTTTGGTATCAGAGCCCTTACGGTTCTAGGTTTGGGTTCACTAAGTTTCTGTTGTGATGTTTGGGATTGCATGTCTTGATTGATTATGTGAGTTAGTCAATTGTGTGTGGCATGGAGTCTTAGAACATCCTCTTCGAGCCGATAGTGTGATTCCACGGTGAGTTTGTGTTTTTGTGTTTTTGTGTTTTTGTGTTATGTTAAGATTGCTTGTTAGCCTCTATTCTTGGAAGTGCAGTGGTTAAAGGTAATTGAGTTGTTGGTCGTGGACGGGGACGTGGTCGTGGTCATGTTCGGGAGGGTCCTGAGGCCAGCGAGTGTGTGGTCCAGAGTTCCACGAGGAGGTACGTCAGAGGGTCGCAAGCGTATCAGGAGGGACCAAAGAGGGTTAGCCGGTGTGAATGCCAGGGGTGCTGGGAACCCAGGTGTGGGGTTGCAGCAGGTGGAGCCCAGGGTCGAGATGATCGCTTGGTGGATCTATTGGCGTGCTATTGGAGCGGTTACCGAGAGGGGTACCAGTGCAGGTTCCAGTTGTACCGCATGTGGCGGGGTGCAGCCGAGGGCTGCGAATGTTGAGGAGTTTCCATCTTATGTTAGGAGGATGGAGCAGTTGTAGACGCCGGTGCAAGATTCTTCTCGAGAGGTATCGAGCCTAGAGAGGCGGATAGGTGGACATTTGTAGTTGGAGCAAATATTTTCTCTGTTTGGTGGGTAATCCAGTTGGATATTAGAAGTTGAGTGGGTAGGTGTAACATTGCAATGTTATATTTGGACCACAGGAGGTACTTTTGGTCGGGAGATGTTTATAGTGGTTTAGGATTGTTGCTCCTGAGGGGATGGTGATTCTCCTGAATACCGATAGCTCGAGGGGCTGGGGGCTCCGAGAGTGGCAGAGGGGATTATGTTCCCCTGAGGGGATGAGTAGTTCCCCTGATACCGAGATCTTGAGGATTGTGTTCCAAGAGTGAGACGGTATAACTCGAAGACGCTGGTCTGAGAGTGAGATCGGTATGGCTCGAAGGTTGCGACCTAAGGGTGGTGGATTTGGGAGCAAGCAATACCTAGGACGTGAGTATAAACAACCCGATTGAATGTAGACCTCGAGAGATTGACGGTGGTTTAATCTCGGGTTTTAGATGTGTTGACCAATGGGTCAGGGTTTTATGAGCCAGGGCGGTTATGAATGTGTGGCTGCTTCGCCAGGATTGTGAGGCCGGTAGTGCTGGAGTCCCGGGTAGGGGAGTTACAGTAGGTCTGAGCCGGGAAAGGCATGTTTGCCAGATACATAAGTTCACGAGAAGCCTTCATGGCAGGATAATCTAATCGTTGCGACGATGTTGTATTACGTTCATTGGAAATGGAGAGGGTTGCAAGATTCACGGTTTTGGTAAGCTTGCTGAGGGAGACAAGGCAAGAGGTTTGAGTTGGCGGCTTGCAAAGCATTTGACGCGGTGAATCAGAATGTGTGAACGTATGGTACTTGTTTGTTTTATTACATTCGTATTGATGATTTGCTGTGGAGAATTGCTAAGCGAAAAGCTAACTTTGTAATAAGCTATCTTGTGGAAGTTTCCCTAAGAAACAAGTTACTAGAGGTTCTTCGATGGACAAGAGATGTTGATATCCGAGTGGTGGTGAGTTGATGTCGGCTTACTTGATTTTTGTTTAGTAGAGCTGAAGACGCAGCTAGAGGATTTGTTGAGCAGGGGACTCTTTTGTCTTATCACTTCACTGTGGGAAGCGTCGGTGTTTGTCAAGAAGAAGGATGAAGTTTGGGTTTATGAGTTTGTGGCGATGTCGTTCGGGTTGACTAACGCACCAGCAGCGTTTATGAGGTTGATGAACAGTGGNTATTACGTTCATTGGAAATGGAGAGGGTTGCAAGATTCACGGTTTTGGTAAGCTTGCTGAGGGAGACAAGGCAAGAGGTTTGAGTTGGCGGCTTGCAAAGCATTTGACGCGGTGAATCAGAATGTGTGAACGTATGGTACTTGTTTGTTTTATTACATTCGTATTGATGATTTGCTGTGGAGAATTGCTAAGCGAAAAGCTAACTTTGTAATAAGCTATCTTGTGGAAGTTTCCCTAAGAAACAAGTTACTAGAGGTTCTTCGATGGACAAGAGATGTTGTTATCCGAGTGGTGGTGAGTTGATGTCGGCTTACTTGATTTTTGTTTAGTAGAGCTGAAGACGCAGCTAGAGGATTTGTTGAGCAGGGGACTCTTTTGTCTTATCACTTCACTGTGGGGAGCGTCGGTGTTCGTCAAGAAGAAGGATGAAGTTTGGGTTTATGAGTTTGTGGCGATGTCGTTCGGGTTGACTAACGCACCAGCAGCGTTTATGAGGTTGATGAACAGTGGTTTCAGAAGTATCTAGACGTGTCTGTCATCATTTTCATCGATGCTATCCTGGTATATTCTAAGAGTCCTGAGGAGCATACAGTTCATTTGAGGGCAGTTCTGGAGAAGCTGCGGGAGCAGAAGTTGTTTGCCAAGTTGAGCAAGTGTAGTTTTTGGCAGCGTGAGATGGGTTTTCTGGGTCATATTGTTTCTGCAGAGGGGGTTTTTGTTGAACCGGAGAAGATTCAGGCTATCAGGGATTGGCCTAGACCGCAGAATGCCACAGAGATCAGGAGTTTCTTTTGTCTGGCAGGTTACTACAGGAGGTTTGTGCAGGGTTTTGCAAGTAGAGCACGCCCTATGACTAAGTTGACAGGGAAGGATGTTCCCTTTGTGTGATCACAGGAGTGTGAGGAGGGCTTTGAAAGCCTTAAGGAGATGTTGACTACTACGCCAATGTTGGCTTTGCCTGAGTAGGGAGAACCCTATGGGGTTTATACTGATGCATCTACAATTGGTTTGGGGTGTGTGGTGATGTAGCATGGGAAGGTGATTGCCTATATTTCGCGGCAGTTGCGGAAGCATGAGGGAAACTATCCTACTCATGATTTGGAGATGGCTGCTGTAGTTTTTGCCCTGAAGATTTGGAGATCATATCTTTACGGTGCAAAGGTACATGTGTTTACAGATCATAAGAGCCTGAAGTATATATTCACTCAGCCTGAGCTAAATTTAAGACAGAGGCGGTGGATGGAGCTTGTGGCAGATTATGATTTGGAGATAGCTTATCACCCTGGTAAGGCTAACACGGTTGCAGATTGTCTGAGTCGGAAGAGGGTAGCTTCGGCTCTAGAGCAGGAGATGGAGTCTCTAGTAGGAGAGATCAGTGCTTTGAGCTTGTGTGCTGTTTCACAGGAACCGTTGGGTTTGGAAGCAGTTGATAG
>NC_025689.1:26484309-26494988 GCF_000633955.1 Camelina sativa
GAGATAGTCAGATTGCATGGGGTGCCAGCGAGCATTGTGTCTGACAGGGATTCTAAATTCACTTCGGTGTTCGGGAAGACATTTTAGGCAGAGATGGGCACTAAGGTGCATATGAGTACAGCTTATAATCCCCAGACAGATGGACAGTCTGAGAGGACGATCCAGACGCTAGAGAATTGGCTGAGGATGTGTGTGTTGGATTGGGGTGGCCATTGGGCAGATCACCTGAACCTGGTAGAGTTTGCTTACAACAACAGTTATCAGGCGAGTATTAAGATGGCTCCTTGTGAGGCTTTGTATGGGAGACCATCTCTTACACCGTTATGCTGGACTCAGGTGGGGGAGAGGAGCATGTTTTGTGTTAGTTTTGTTCAGGAGACCTCAGAGAAGATTCGGGTTCTCAAGCTGAACATGAAGGAGGCTCAGGATAGGCAGAGGAGTTATGCTGATAGGAGGAGAAGAGATCTTGAGTTTCATGTAGGAGACAGAGTGTATCTCAAGATGGCCATGTTGCGGGGTCCGAACAGGTCATTGTCAGAGACTAAGTTGAGTCCGAGGTATATGGGTCCGTTCAGAGTGATTGAGTGGGATGGACCAGTGGCATATAGACTGGAGTTACCCGAGGTTATGCGTGTATTCCACAAGGTTTTCCATGTGTCTATGTTGCGGAAGTGTCTCCGTGAGGGGGAGGAGGTGTTGGCTAAGATTTCTGAGAATCTTCAGCCTAACATAACATTGGAGGCAAGACCAGTGAGGGTTCTCGAGAGGAGGATCAAGGAACTTCGGAAGAAGAAGATTCCTTTGATGAGAGTCATGTGGGACTGTGATGGTGTTGAGGAGCAAACTTGGGAGCCTGAGGTGAAGATGAAGGCAAGGTTTAAGAAGTGGTATGAGAAGCAAGCCGTGACTTGAACTTGTCTAGCCTGGTCCCATATTCTCCTAGTACTGCCATATTCAGAGACTTTGTGGCTTGGGAATATGGTTTGTATATCGACTTCGGATGACGATCCGGGGGCGCGCTGTAGGGTGGCAACCCGAGAGGCGAGTTTGGATTTTCCTTATATATTATGGCATGCAGGTTTAGGCCCGATGAGGAGCCAATATTATGGCATGCAGACTTAGGTCTGATGAGGAGCCAATAAAAACTCAAGTTTAGGCCTGTGAGTAAAGTAAAGTCCAAAAGTCGAGAGCAAATGACCCCTAGAGCGTGAGTCTATCGCCTAGAGGTGACCTTCTGTAGATCGGTCGGAGGAGTGTGGGCCGTGGAGACGATTGCACGGGAGTCCTTGGCTGATGGTTGTTCGAGATTCGAGGATGAATCTAGATTGGTGGGAGAGAATTGTAACACCCGCAAACCATTTTTTTGGTAATTTGGTGAGGGTGTCGATCGACACCACAGGAGGTGTCGATCGCCACTAGTTGTAGTCGGTTCGGTCGGTTCGATTTTAATCGTCCGGTTTGCGTGGTTGGTTTAGGAAAACCTTAAAATCGAGTTTTAAAATGGGAACTCAACCTTTCTCTTCCCTTTTGGCTGTTTTTGACAGAGAAATAGAGAGAAGAAGGAGAAATCGGTTTTGGAGAGAGATTTGTGAGTTTTCTTAGCTGTTCTTGTGAGATTTGGAGCTATGAAGGATCTAGAGGCTTGCTAGGAGGGTTGGATTCGTTGCTTTTGGTCTGAATCTTCTGGCAAAGAGGTGAGTGCATGACCATGGCTAATCTAAGCCTTTGATTTCCTTGTTCTTTCTTGTTTGTTGTTGTTTTGTGTGTTTTTCTTGCTGGGATTGGTTGCTACAGGTTCCTATTGACGTATTTGGCTTGGTTTATGAGTATTAGGCGATTTGGAGGAGGTTGGGAGCGAGATTCAACTCTCGGCTTCGAGCGGATCGCGATTGCAGAAGGAGTGTCGATCGACACCACTTGGTGTCGGTCGACACCAGCAAATTGAGCATCGATCGACACTGTGGGGTAGTATCGGTCGACACCAAGAGCCAGTGTCGATCGACACTTGGCTGGTGTCGGTCGACACCTCCCTTCCAGCGAGAAGATGTTTGATTTCCTGGTTTGTTTGTTTTGTTTGTTGTTTGTTTGGAACATTGGAATCACTATTGCTTGTGTGTATAGCCCAGTAGATGGGAGGATTGCCTCACTGAGTGTTTATCAAATACTCATGTATCTCAATTTGTGTTTGTGGTGCAGGTAAAGGCAAAGTGTGATCGTGGAATCAAGGCAATGAAGAGGAGGATGTTCTAGGGACTCGGTTTGATGTTGTCTGGCATTGCTAGGTTGCTAGAGTTGAGTCATTAGAAACATTGCTAGGTTGCTGGTTCCATATTTTCTGATGATTGGTTATTTGGATATTGGCTATGTCTTGAATATTGGTTATTTATATTATTTGGATATTGATTGGATATTGGTGTTGTCTTTCCACTGTTGATTGTGATTGTGGTTAGGTGGCTAGTGGGTATGGGACCACTAGTTATAGTTTAATTATTATATTAATATATTTATTATTTAGTATTTTTTTTTAAAATGGTCGGTCATTTCACTATCAATGATACTCGCAGGCCTCCTTTTATCTTCCACATCCTTTATACACCCACAAACATCTAATTTAAAGAAAGACAGAATTTAGGTTTTCAAAGTGTTGCTAATCTATTTTTGGTAAAGTTTAAGTCATACTTTTCTATGAGAGGGACCAACACACAAAGTTTCAAAAATCCTAAAAAGAATCTAGTTTTTCAAACACCAAGATACCAATTAACTATATTGACGGATTATACCAAAATAATATAAAATCAATTAAATAAATACTTACCGAAAGAGATGGGATGATCTATAGATTCCTAAAAAATATATTTTCTGGTAGAAAGTGTTAAAATATTTAGAGGAAGAAGAAAAGAAAACAGAGCAAGAGACTTTGTCTCTTTTCTTTGGAGAAGTGGAGAAGACAAGAACGAAAAACTGAAATATTATTTACATGAAACTTGTTACAATTTTGTTTTACAACACAACCACAGTTATATACAAGTCGTACGGTCGTAACCATTAGTAACTTGTCACAACCGACAACTTGAAACAACACATCTTACAACACACCTCTTCGCTTACAAACACTTTAATTTATCTAATTTTAGAACATAATAAGACCAAACTCAATTACAAACTAACAGTCCCCTTTAATTGAGTTATGGTCTAAAACCTTGTGTCTGGAATTTTAAACTCTTTTCATTGGGTTTCCTCTTTCCAAAGTGTCAACATGTGCGTATCATCTTCTTCATCTTCAAGCCTCATTTGCTCATCATATTATTTGAGCGACAAGCTTATGGAAATGCTCAACTTCTTGTTCATTGAACCTGCCAGCCTTCTCCACATCTCCTTTAAATTTTCTACAAGTGAACTTCATCACGTGTGCTCCGTGATCTTCTGTCACGTCTTCTTCTGGTTGTACAGCAACCTCCTTCCACTCATTTTCTTCTAAGTGAACATTCTGTTTTTCCTTTTGGTGTCCTCTTGATCACCAAATCTTGGAGTGAACTCTTTCACGTCTTCTTCGGTTGTTTTTGCAACCAACTAATGCTCTATTTTTCTCCGAGGTAAGCATCCTCTTTTGTTCCATTTTTTTCCCGCTCCAGCCACGAATTACAGATGGGACCAGGCTAGACAAGTTCCAGTCGCGGCTTGCTTCTCATACCACTTCTGAAACCTTGCCATCATCCTCGCCTCTGGTTCACAATCACAGTCCCAAAGGACTCTCATCAAAGGAACCTTCTTCTTCTGAAGTTCCTTAATCCTCCTCTCGAGAACCCTCACTGGTCTCGCCTCCAAAGTCATGTTAGGCGGAAGATCTTCAGGAATCTTAGCCAACAACTGATCATCCTCACGGAGACACTTCCGCAACATAGACACATGGAAGACCTTATGGAACGCACGCATAACCTCAGGTAACTCCAGTCTATATGCCACTGGTCCAGCTCGCTCAATCACTCTGATCGGACCCATATACCTCAGACTTAACTTAGTCTCAGTCAATGACCTGTTCGGACCCCGCAACATGGCCATCTTGAGGTACACTCTGTCTCCTACCTGAAACTCAAGATCTCTCCTCCTCCTATCAGCATAACTCCTCTGCCTATCCTGAGCCTCCTTCATGTGCAGCTTGAGAACCCGAATCTTCTCTGAGGTCTCCTGAACAAAATCCGCCCCAAACATGCTCCTCTCCCCCACCTGAGTCCAGCATAAGGGTGTACGACATGGCCTCCCATACAAAGCCTCATAAGGAGCCATCTTAATACTCGCCTGATAACTGTTGTTGTAAGCAAACTCTACAAGGTTCAGGTGATCTGCCCTATGGCCACCCCTACTTGAAAATACTAGATATCCATCTAGAAGCTTCATAACATCACTTCCCAAAAATATTCTCATTCGCATTAAATCGCCCTGACAAAGCAAGTCTCCAACTTATCTCCTTGGAACTCCATCCTGGGAATACTTGATAGACAGGTTTTCATCAAGGGTATCAATTCCCTATGCAGTTGTAGTACAAAGGGTTATCAATCCAAATGGTTGTCTATTGCTAGCAGGAAGGACATGATCAGTACAATACAAGTCAAGCCAAGCATATAGGGTTTTGATTCTAACAGTCCTAAAATAAATGAAAGAAAACAATATAAACAAAGAAACTACACGACCTAAGCACTCGATGCAAGCAATCGAGTGCAGGATCGAGTGGGGTGATCGAGTAAGCAAGTGAGATATGAACAGCTCGAGGTATCACTCGATACAGGTTATCGTGTACCTGATCGGGTAAGTGATCGAGTAAGTAAAGAAAATGCAAACAATTAAAATACGAAAGTTCCTAAGGATGGGGTAATCGAATCCTAAGTATTCTTGACCAATACAGATGCCTTACATACCTCAAGCAATTATTTCCTAGACAATGAATCTCTAAAACCTTGTCACCACACTCTCGCACTAGCAAAAATCAACCTTGAACACATCACCACACTCTCGCACTAGCAATATGAACAAGCAGACATTAAGATCGATTCATTATTGTTAGTAGACTCGAACTCATCTAATTTCTTACTCAGGGTCAAGTAAACCTCTAGCATTGGCTAAATCAAGCATTTTATCTACTCCTTTCGGCATGTAGCATTGGTAAACACCCTAGATCTAATCTCAACCTCTCGGTCTGTTGACAGCATTAAGAACACCAACCTAGAAGGAAATCTATCAATCATTTACAATCAAACTAAGGCATCCTAACCGATCAAGAACACAAAATCATCTATCCCATCCCTAGAAACTTTACTACACTACTCGGACATGATAAGAAGAAATAAAGAACGAAAATAAATGAAAATTGCATTGTATTAAAAGATAGAGTAGAGTAGAAAGAGTAAAAGATAGAAATCTAAGAAAACTACAAAATAAAAATGCAAAAAAAAAAGGAAAATGTTTGAGTCGCTCAGTTCTCTCACAGAAGCTCTCGCTCTCTGGTTTGAGGGTCTGCGGCGTGCTCGTTTGCGAGCTAGGGGAAGAGGGGGTTTATATATGGAAACCCTTTTGACCTAGCTTCCCAGACCTGCCCGATGGTCTACTCGATGGGGTACACGAGGGTGAAGTCGGGTTACTCATCGGGTGGATCTTCTGGTTGCTCTTCATACTCTTGGATCCTCCTCGATTGTGTTGGGGTTCAGACTTGTTCTTGAAGCTCGATGGCTCCTTTGGGTACATGCTCGGGTTGTCCTTGTTTTTCCCCATTTTTGGCTCTTTAGCACCTGTTTTCATCCAAAATATGCAAATGCAGAAATACAACGCCCTAAATGGTCTAAAAGTGAATTCCTACAGTTAATGACCTAAAAATGCTAAGTTAGAGGTATGAACAATGCAAAATATGGACAAAAAAGGATGCTAAAAACATATAAATTAGAGTGTTATCAATACTCCATAAAACGTTATCCTACTTGATCACTCATGGATCAATCACCTAAACAACACGCTTGTGCTTTTCCTTAACACTTACTGCGTCTCCACGACATAGACAAGTCTATTTCCATTCAAGAGCATGTCCTAGGACCGTATACGCTCTGATACCAAAATGAAAGGACCGACCTTTTTTTTAAATAATAAATACAATATAATAAATAAACTACAACTAGTGGTTCCATACCCACTAGCCACCTAACCACAATCACAACCAACAACGGAATAGCAATAACAATATCCAATAAATATAAATATCCAATATTCATAACATAACCAATATCCAAATAACCAATCATCAGAAAACATGGAACCAGCAACCTAGCAATGTTTCTAATGACTCAACTCTAGCAACCTAACAATGTCAGACAACATCCAATCGAGTTCCTAGAACATCCTCCTCTTCATTGCCTTGATTCCACGATCACACTTTGCCTTTACCTGCACCACAAACACAAATTGCAATGCATGAGTATTTTATAAACACTCAGTAAGGCAATCCTCCCATCTACTGGCCTATACACACAAGCAATAGAGTCATCTCTAACCATCAAACAACAACCGGCAAACAACATATAACAAACCAGGACTCTGCATCGACCGACACCAACATGCATCGACCGACACCGAATGGGGATGCATCGACCAACGCAGGGTTGCATTGACCAATGCTCGATGCACTTGCATCGACCGACACTCTCATTGCATCGACCGACGCATGCTCGACATCACACGAAAATCCTAGAGTTTTACGCGCCGTCCTCGCACTTGCATCGACCGACGCAAGATATGCATCGATCGATGCAATGCCGATCATCGTGTTTTCCCCGAAGCTTCTCGCTGGATCTTGGTTCCTACAACCACAAAAATCAATCCCAAGCCACAAGAAAGCTTCCTAGCGTCCAATACAACAATCTAACATGTCTAACAACGCACAACAAGCAAATTAGAGAGTTCTCTAGCTTAGATAAGCCATGGTCATGCACTTACCTTTGCCAAGATGAAACTGAACCTCAAACAAGCAAAACAACACTCCTAGGAAGCTCCTAAAACGATCCCAGCTACAGATCTCCACAGGAACGCCTCTAATCTCCGAAAATTCTCAAGAACGCTCAAGAACAGCTTTTCTCTCTTTTCTTTCTCTCAAAATTGGCTAAACCCAACTAATGAGACAAAAACTCGAGTTAAGGGTTTCCTAACCCAAAACGCAGCGTTTAACTTAAGTCAAAACGCAGAAAACCGAACCTGCATCGACCGATGCACCTTTTGCATCGACCGATGCAACTCCCAAACCAGAATTTTGGTTCACGGATGTTACATTATATGTCAGTCTGAATTTACAAATGAGATTGTTAGGGTTTAGATTTTACAATTAGAATGAAATTATATATCGGTTTGAATTTATGAAAAAGCGGTTTGAGGTTTTAATGTTATAATAATATATACAGATTTTGTTTCCTTATTTAATAAGGAGTTGAATAAATAGATTCTTAAATGTATTATGACATGTCAGATTCTTATTGGTTAAAATCTGTGGTATTATATTACACTGTGGAATAAATACCCTTCAGCGGTTTGGCCATATGAAATTTGGTTATAGAGAAATGATTCTTGTGTTTAGCATTGTAATTGACCAGAAAAATCCTTGTACATGCCCGAGCAGTTTCAGTTTGGTATAGGAAAATAGCACAGGGAGGAAATAACATTCCTTATGATGGATTAATTCTTCTCCATAAGAGAACTTTTATGTGCAGCCATGTTTAGTGTTTGGGCACGGGACAATGAATTCTTCCACAACTCTATCTATTATTCTCTAGATCTAGAATAATGGAGAGAGTTGTGGAAGTGGTCATTATCCCTTGCCCAAATGCTAAACATGGCTGCACAGAGAAGTCTCTTATGGCAAAGAATTAGTCCATCAGAAGGATTGTAATTTCTCTTTATGCTATTGTCCTACACCAAACTCCAATTACTCGCGCATATAAAAGGATCTATCTGGTCATTACAATGCTATTACAAGGATCATTGCCTTATAATGACATTTCAATGCCCAACCGCAAAAGCATTTATTCCACATTTTAACATAACAAAAAAAGAGCAAGCTATATCTCCATTGGTTGCAGTCCAATATTTTGAGGAGGCACATGATTGCATTTGACTACAAATTGTATTGCACCCTTTGCTCTAGGAGTTTGAGAGGTTTCCTATGATATATCATGTTCGACCGCATGTAACAGTAAGATGTTTGAATTATCGGAGATGAATAGGATTCAGAAAGTGAGCTCCCTAACTCCAGAGAATGACTTCATATTTGGTTCTTAACTATTTCATGAGTGAGTGTCCTATATCGAAGATAGAAATTCGCATACGCGAACAAAAAAGTGATGAAGATGATGATGATGAAGAAAAATAATCACATATCATATGCATTGTATGTCGTTCTTCTAATGGTGATCTTATTAAGATATGCCAAATTTTATTAAATTATATAACCAGCTTTTTCATGATTAAAATTAATAATAAAACATCTAAATTTAAACAAATATAAATGGTTTTTGTAAGTCAAATTTAGAAGAAGATTAATTTGCTTATCAGAGAAAGCCCAAACTTATATACTGAAATAAATGATCATACAAATCTGTTTTTAGTGATGTAGGCTGATGCTTCCAATGAAGGTAGTAGTAGCAAACTAATGAATCTGTTCCAGATACATAAGTGGAATTATATGGTGAGAAATCAAGATTTGTGTTATGTATGTTTAACATAAAGAAGAGGCAAATTACACACATCGTTTTTAGTGATCTGTAGCTTATATGTCTTTGATCGGCAGATTGTGTGTGGTGGTACTTCATGATGGGTAGCTTTGGAAATACGTACATATAAAAGAATGGAAAGCAATTTGTGTAATGTCACTGGTTAAAAGAGAAAATGTGGTTAATAATCGGGAAAAATGTCATTAAAATCCCGAAGTCTACATTTTCGTTGATTTAAATCCCAAATTCTGCTTTTGGAGGGAAAAAACACTAATTATTTATTGACTTCCAAATAAATTGCAAACTCTCATTGACCTAGCCTTTTGAAACACAATATTAAATGGTCAAATGGAGAAATTAAACGGGGTTAATTATCTATTAACGAGATCCGTTAATAGCAAAACGTCGCTGTTTATAACACCCTAAAACCTCCAAATTAAGAAACCTATTCTCAATTTCCCCAACTCACAAACCCTAATCGATCTCAATTTATCTTTTCTTCTTTAATTTATCTTTTCTTCTTCGGTTTCTCTCTTCTTCTTCGAGTTGACGAGATGAGTTCTAGCTCAAAGACATCGGTGGTAGCTTCGTTCGACCGTGGAGTGCCATTGAAGTGTGTTTGTGGAGCCGGTGTAACGATCTTTACATCGAGAACTGAAGAGAATTCGTTCTTCCGGTGTATAACAAAAAGAGATCTAGAATCTTCTCTTCATCGAAGATATCATGTTCGACTAGGGTTTGATTGATTAAGGTTTGTGAATTGGGAAAATTGAGAATCGATTTCTCAATTTGGGGGTTTTAGGGTGTTATAAACAGCATCGCTTTGCTATTAACGGATCTTGTTAACAGATAATTAACCCCGTTTAATTTCTCTGTTTAATGTCGTGCCTCAAAAGGCTAAGTCAACGAGAGTTTGCGATTTATTTGGAAGTCAACAAATAATTGGTGTTTTTGTCCTCCAAAAGCAGATTTAGGGCTTTAAATCAACAAAAATGTAGACTTGGAGATTTTAATGACATTTCAAATCAATTCAATGTCAATTATATTTTAAATCAATTCAATGTCAATTATATTTTAAGCATAGCTTTTCAACCAACAAAAAAGAACCATAAACATGGACTCCAAACCAAAACCAAACAAAAGTTTTGCTTGTTCCAACTATATATATCCACAGTAAGAGAATTTGGCTTCTTCTTTGCTGATAAATGAAATCCAAAATTAAGAAACTTTGCTTCTTCTTCTTGCTCTTCTGAGTAATAAATGATAAAATAGACACTTGCCAATCCAAATTGCATTAGCTCAAAAATTCTCTTTAATCTACATGAAGTCAAAGTCGTCCATGGCATCATAAGGACCAGCCACAAGATCGTCATTGGGCTTATCTACAATCAGTTGTTTCTTCTTCCCACCTGATGAAGCAATGCAAAACCATTTTGTTGGTCACAAAAATGGATTCAGAATAAAGATAAACGGATATAGGCAGCGGCATGAACTAAGCTATAGACAAAACTCGAGACAGAATATAGAAAGTGTCTGTTAGTGCACATACCAGTCTTCTTTTTGCCTGCAGCAGCTTCTTTCTCGGCCTTTAGTTTTTCATTTGTTATCGCTGTAATGGACGATGCAACATCTTTAACATCTGCTGCTTTCATGTTGGTCAGTGAAAGTCTCATGATTGCTTTGAGTAGTGCAATATAGTGATAACTTTTCTGCAACAGAAACCAAAAATATGATTTTTAACATGCCATGAAACTCTGTTATAGGCCAACAAGAATAAAGGTGTAAGACAGAATACAGCATACCTCATATGGTTTGATTTTATGAGAAATCATTTCAGCATATTCCACAAAATCGCTTTCAGACTTTGGGATAAACATATCAAGGCTTTTTCCTTCATCCTTCACTCCAAAGAGTTCAGCAGTTGACCGATAGTCAGCTTCC
>NC_025689.1:26496321-26497364 GCF_000633955.1 Camelina sativa
ATCAAGGCTTTTTCCTTCATCCTTCACTCCAAAGAGTTCAGCAGTTGACCGATAGTCAGCTTCCTCAACAAGCCTGCGATAGGAAGAACATGACACATCAGACCACACAGACCTTCACAACATTTGTGTGTGTGGGAAAGTGAAGTAGTTATAAACTCTCTTACCTCTGCTGGCGAAGTTTCTCAGCTATAGGATCTAGAGATTCTTCCTTTGGTGTTTCTTTTGGAACTTCGACTGCTTTACCCTTCTTTTCAACAGTTTTCTTAGGAGCCTTCTCAGGAGCAGGCTTTACAACAGGCGGCTACACACAAAACAACAAGAGATGGAAACGTAAAATGAAAAACTTTCTGATCCTCAAACCAAATTATGTCCAATAGAAAAACATTTCTTTTAGAGTAAAAACGAAGTAATAATACCAAAGCAGGTTCATCATCATCCTCCCATGAATCCTTAATCTCATCTTCATCCACATCTTCATCGTCCCATTTACTTTTAAGTTCAACTTTTGCTGGAAGTGGTGCAATTTGCTCGTCCTCTGAAATCATAAAAGAGAAACCATAAGAAACAGAACTCCAATAGACTACCCGCAAGTAATGTAAAACTCATCATCTTGGAGTAAATTATATTCAGACACACAAAGAGAATATAAGAGAGGACACTCTAGAGCATAGGTCTCACCCCAGTCATCCATATTTGCTGCCACTTATCGACCACAACCACAAGCTTCTATCTGAGAAAACCTGCCAGACAAAACATAAACATTCAGAAACATGCCGATTCAATCAAGCCTACAGTACTGATCAATCCAAATATGTTGGAACAAACAAATCCTACAACAATTCTCTATAAGCTTTGCTGCTAACACCCAACTTATCATCATAGGCAGAGCATACTCATACCATTACTTTGCAAATCAATTTCATATGCTAATAAGAACAGCTATATCTAAACTTGACCACAAGTTTCATGACAATAAAACCTTTAAAGGATTCAACTTTTGATAATCTGTAATCGATAAAAAGATTTTTTTTTTTTTTTTTTTT
>NC_025689.1:26497798-26500677 GCF_000633955.1 Camelina sativa
TTTTTTTTTTTTTTTTTTGATAAATTCCGAAACTTTTACCATGAATTTAGGGAAATCTTAAATCTACTCTTAAATCGTAAGCATGTAGAATCAAGATCATAAATTGGAGCAATTCGATAGAAACCCACCAATAGAATCAGTAGAATCAAGATCTAGAAGTGAATTTAACTTAGAAAGGAGAAACCTTTAATAAGAAAACATACCGAGAAAAGGGTTTTTGTAGCAGAGGATGTGAAATCGCAAAAAAAAAAAAAAGGTTGAAGCGTTTCGTTGGGATTGTGAAGTCTCCGATGTGGTGGTTTAGCTTCAGAGGTGTACAAAGGGATTTTTATATGTGCGTTGTTGTTTTTCAACTTTTTCTTGTGTGGATTTAGGTTTTTTTTTTTCTCCTTTTCTCGTTAGATTTATGCTTTTTTTTTTTTTTGATAACATCAGATTTATGCCTTTTTTTTTTATAACATCAGATTTTATGCCTTTTTTTTTTTTTTATAACATCAGATTTTATGCCTTTTTCTTTTTTCTCTTTTTCTTTTTTATCAAATATACCTTTTTCGTAAATTCTTCCAATTTGAAGGAAAAAAAGAAAATTGAAAATAAAGAATAAATAATTGAATTATTGTCCATCTATAAATTCTATATTTATGTTTGGTCATATATGCTTTAATATCATTTAAATCCCATTATATCCTCATACTTTAAAAAATCTTGGACAACTATAAATTTTTAAATAAAAAATTCATTTATTTCGAAAAATATTTTGGAAAATATATAGGGCCAAAAAAATATACATTTTAGTATAACCTCTATAAATTAATAATGTTGGGATCATGGTATTTTTAAAAATTTATACTAAAATTAATTTATCTTTTTTTGTTCAAAAAATATTAATTTATAAAAGTATTTTTTTTAATTGTTAAAATTCTTGAAATATATGAATTGAATAAAAATGATAAACCATAAGATTAGTGTTTGTCTGTTCTAAAGTTTTTAGTTTTGGAACTGAAAATTTTAATATTTAGAAAAAAATTATTGACCAAAAATTATAAATACAATAGATAAATTCACTTATATACATGATCTAGTGACTTCAATTGTCGTATTTTAACAATCTATAAAACTTTCAAAATGATTTTTTTTTAAGAATTTGAAATCTTAAAGAAAATTTTGGTTATTTTTATGACATGTTATAGAGTATACTACAATATTATAATTCGGAAAAAATAAAACAATTTTTTTCCATTCTCTCGCTTACAAAACATGAGTTTTCATATAATTGTTCTATCCTCTTAAATAAGTTTAAATCAAATATTTTGTATATTATTCTTCAATCTATTTGTTTTATATTCTTCTTTCATAACTGTTATATAATTTTAAATTACATAGAATTTGATTTCTATTTTTTTTTGTAGAATATATAGAAAACTAAAAGATAATGCTTTCTAAACATTTTAGAACATGAGTAAATGTTAGAAAACATATTCTAATTTTTATAGATAAAGAGCAAACTATAGAATATGTATTCTAAATTTCGTAGAAATTAATATTCTAAAATCCGTTGAACATAAATCATTTCTAAATTTCGTAGAACATGTAAAGTATGTAGAAGACGTTATCTAAATTTTGTAGAACATGTACAATTTATAGAATACTAAACTTGATAGATCATATTTTATCCATTAAAACGGCAACAAAAACGATATATTTTTGACGTTATAAGGATTTTAATGTCTTCTTCATCAATTTCCAAACAGAATGTCTAATTTTTTTTGGAAAAAATCGCTAAATCAATTGCAAAAGATAATTTAGGAATAGTTAACATATTGTTATAGAATGCATAAATGGACAATAACTCAATTATTTATCTTCTATTTCCAATTTCCAAAAAAAAAAAACAAGAAAAGTGTATAGAGTAGTAGTAGTAGACCGATCTGAGGCCAAAATCTCAAATTTTTGGGTATTTTTTAAATTATGTTAGATTCATTCGGTCGAACCGATCACAATGGCCCAAATATATCTATAAAATTTTTAAAAAAATTAATAAACCATGAAGTAATAATTAAAAATTAAAAATACAAAAAAAAAGTTAGATGATACTATGTATGTAGAAATTTTGTTGTGATACATAAGTTACTTGTGGAATCGTAAAGTGAAAGAAAATAAAATGGAGAGGTGCAAGAAATGACACTGTTTCCAATAGTTAGCTTTTTCTAAGGGTAAAGTAAAAAAAAATATTACTGCTAATCATATAAAATAAGCTGTTAAATACCCGTTTAATTGCTTAATAAATTGACCTTTTTAAAAGTCAAAATGCAATGTCTGTGTTTGTGCGTTTTCTTTAATATTTTGTACATTTATTTAACTGATAAAATATTTATGAGATCACATTAGAAAACGTTAATGAGCCTATATAAATCTCAACTGATTAAATCGTTAATATTATATATAGATAGTAGATATTAAGTACACATTAGTAAAAACATTTTAGCAATTAAAATCATATAAACATAATAATAAAATAGGTGTTATTCTATTTAAAATAACAAGTGCTAATTAAATGGCCTAAATTAGCAATAGGTTCGATCAAGTCCGACATAATTTGTCAAACCAACAGGGGATAGTTCTTGACATTCTTGTCGATGAAATAGTTTCTACTGTTATTTGTAATTGGATTCCCCTAGCTGCTAGTTTTGGCAATTACCGTTAAAATAATGTGTCTGTGGCCCTTGACTCCCAGTAACCCTCTTTTCATACAAACTCATCTTCTCCATATTCATAAGATGCATAATAGCCAAGAAGACAAAAGAAACACAATGAACGTGAAGACTGAACCGTCAAAAAAAACAAAAAACAAAAAACAAAAAAAAAAAAAAAAAAAAAAA
>NC_025689.1:26500967-26514665 GCF_000633955.1 Camelina sativa
AAAAAAAAAAAAAAAAAAAAAAAAAAAAAAAAAAAAAAAAAAAAAAAAAAAAAAAAAAAAAAAAAAAAAAAAAAACTCTAAAAACAACCGTCAAGAATGGCATTCAAGCCTGTGTTAGTTAGTTGGTCTGTTCCTCGAAAGCTGGAGGTGGCATAGCCCAGACATGCTTTCTGCAAGGGCTATGGCATTATCATCAAACTCATTATTTAAAAAACTCGATGCCGTGATTGTGGTTAAGCTTCGACGTCTTCATATTTGGACAAGACTGACCTACAACTCTCAATTACTCTCCTGAAAATGAGCAGTATGTAAACCTCGAGGTCTTCAAGCAATGGATCGGAAGTTTGATAACTGCGTGTGCAACTCCCTCACCTGTTATTGGATAGCACCTTGTAAGTCGAAGGCTTCTCAGATTACTTAAGCTACAAATAATTGTGTAAGTAAAAGTTAAAAACATACGCTGCAGAAGATCTTATTTTTCTCTTCATAACTTTGCATTGTTTAAATTGGGACGTGATCTCTCATGTCTCATGCCGCTACCTAGTTACTGGTTTACAGCTCTCATTGATTCTATCTCGATGTATCCTATCTAGTCTTTTGTGCCGTTGGGGTTTACCCATCTTTGTAACCTTGTTAACTTTTTAAACTTTGAGATATTTGAATCTCTTCTTGTATTTGCTTTGATTTGATTGAATGAAAACTTATGATTGTCCAAAAGAAAAAAATTGGGACAAAGTAGAAAAAAAAAATTGATCTCCAAAACAACTGCGTGTATATGTAGTTAAATCATTAATTATAAAATAAACCAAGAAAAACCAAAATTCTCATACTACTGATAAACTCTTAAGCATGTTAATAATCAAATAATTATAATAGGTTTCAAGTAGAAAATTTCAACTATAAAATGAAGAGCAAATAATAAGGAGCTATGAGTTATGAGTTATGAACAACCCTGTCTACGCATTGCTGAAAAAGTCACAATAAGTCATGGCCACCTAGCCTTCTTCCAAATGATCAATGTGATACATATTAATCATAGCCGTTTTCTACCTATGGATTAAAGTCACTAAATTACAATTATCTAGGTCCTTATAGACTATAGTGATACATATTTACGATTTTGGTTTGGGCGATAAAGTACAATAATAAAAATAATCTCTTGAGCATAGCCCATTATTTAAATCAAAAGTTCAAAGACAATAAGGAGTTTGAAACTAAAAAATAGTACCAAGAGAAAAGAGGAGACATGAACAAGTTCATAAATTGACAAAACCAACATGTGTTCGAGATTCAAGACCAAGTCCGAGATAGTACTTGAATGTCGTCACCGGCGACCAAGTCATCGTCTCAATCAGAATCGATAAAATTCATATGAAATGGGTAACCATTTACTCTCTTCCTAAGATTCTGGATGTCTTGTATAGCACAGTCGCCAACGGGCATGTGATCACTTGCGATGTTTACCTTCAATGTCTTTAGCTGTGGGCAAGCGTGGATCCAGTATTAAACATAAGCGTGCTGAGACCTCAATGGTTTCAAGCAATGGAAGTTTTGCGATTGCGTTCACAATTCCTTCGGTCGTCATACATACTAAGTGAACAAGACATTCGTACTTCTCAGCTTACTTGATCTGCAAATAATTGTGTTTCGAGTTAAATCATAAACTAAGAAGAAAGAGAACAATAATTAATTAGAAATTGTGATACTATTTATTAATCATCTCAGAAGCATGTAAAATTAAAAAGAGCCAAGAAATGCCTTTGTTTTTTTGATCGGGACGATTGACTAGTACATGACTCAAAAGATCCTTCAGATCCGATACTCGTATTCAACTCAGCTATTCGACACGTTTAGGGTTTGGATAAAGGGTATTACAATTTCGTTATCTACGAATAAAAATAGGGTGAAAGTGATATGTATATATTTTATACTATATTTTATCATGTATTTGTCATTTATTTTTCTTTCTTAACTCATTGTTTTATATTATTTTTAGTCTCTTTTGGATAATATGCATATCTAGGTAGCTTTGCATTGGTTTAACATGTATCTTGCATATTGGAGTATTTCAGGTGTTAGGAGATGTCCAGACTGTTGGAACCGAATGGAGGTTGAGACGTGCATCCGACTCAAGCGCGCAACAAAGAATGCAACGTTGGACTCAACCAAACATGTGACTCGACCCGCGCTCATGGGAGAGACACCATGCGACTCGACCAACACTCCCGGAAGAGAAGCAATGCGACTCATCGACATGCGACTTGGACGCGCTCCCAGGAAGAAGCACCAGCATGCACTTGAGCATCACGCCTGGAAGGGATGTCATCCCACTCAACCAGCACTCTCGGGAGAGATGCAATACGACTCGACCGGCCACGTCATACATGCGACTCGACCACCATGCCTAGAAGATATTGAGATGAACACGCCAACCCTTATTATATATATAAGTCGTTTTATATGGTTTTGTATAGTATTAGAACTTTCCTTATTTTGATCTTCTTGTATGCATATAAATAGAATGTATCTAGGTCAATCTTTCTTTAAGAAATGAGAAACACTCCTTCTCCTATTCTCATCTCGCCGTCTCTCTATTCTCTCCCTAGACTCTAAATCTCTCATCTTCTTCTTCTCGAATTCTCACTCATTCTCTTTACTCTCACTCGTGATTCATTCTTACATGGTATCAGAGCAGTAACACTCATATTCTACAAAATCTCAGTCTGTTCTTTTCCGCAACCAAATTCAGTTTGAAAATCACTCATGGATCTCAACAAAACACTCATCATTCCGGTCACACTCAAGGGTGGAAACTACTTGCTTTGGGCAAGGACTACAAAGACAGCGTTGTGTCGTCGTGGACTTTGGAAGCACATTGAGAAGAATGAAGCTACAAAGGAGATCACGACTACCAAAGAAAGAAAGGAGATCGTGGCTTGTGATGGTGACAAATGGTTCCAAGAGAATCAAAGTGTCTTAGCTTTCATCCAAAACTCCTTGGATGCTCCGATCCTTGAGTCATACTCTTACTGCGAGACGGCCAAGGATCTTTGGGATACATTGAAAAAGGTATTTGGAAATGTCTCAGACCTCAGCCGTGTGTTTGAGGTAAAGAGAGCTATTAACAACCTTAATCAAGAAGAGATGGAGTTCACCAAACATTTTGGGAAATTCAGATCTCTTTGGGCAGAGTTAGAGATGTTAAGACCTAACTCGGTGGATCCAGTGGTCCTAAACAAACGTCGTGAGCAAGATAAAGTGTTTGGTCTTCTCTTGGCGTTAAACTCATCATACAATGATCTCATCAAGCATATCCTCCGGTCAGATAAACTACCAAGTCTCGATGATGTGTGCAATCAAATTCAAAAGGAGCATGGCTTAATTGGTCTATTTGGAGCTAAAGGAGAGCTTATCACCGCTAACAAAGGAGAGGTGGCTGTAGCGAACAAGGGGTACTACAAAAGTGATGGGAAGAACCGTGTCATATGTGACCATTGTAAGAAGCCGGGTCATTTCAAGGATAAATGCTGGAATCTTCATCCTCACCTCCGACCAAGAAGTGTCAATCCACGAGTAAACTAAGCATGTGGATTTGGTGAAGGCCAAGCTCAAGTGACGACTCACGCCACTGAAGGTAACGGAGCAGCACTAGCAGCCTCCTCGGAGCTGGTGAGGAGGTCCGACCTTGATGCTTTCATCAAGGTTCTAAATGAGTCTTCTGGTAACGCTTATCTCACTCTTAATGCTATAAAACCTCTTATTGTAGATTCCAGAGCTTCTCACCATATGATTAGTGACTCTAAGCTAATTAGCAATATCAAACCAACTTTAGGGAATGTGACCATAGCAAATGGAGATAAGATACCAATTAAGGGAGTTGGAAATTTAAATATGTTTGATAGAACAACTAAAGCGTTTTATATGCCTAGTTTCACATCCAACTTGTTATCGGTTAAGAAAGTAACTAATGACCTTAATTGTTATGCAATCTTTGGTCCTAATGATGTGTATTTTCAGGATATTGACACAAGTAGAGTTCTTGGCAAAGGAAGCACTAAAGATGATCTTTATGTGCTTGAGGATTCGAATCTCA
Source organism: Camelina sativa (assembly GCF_000633955.1). NCBI lineage: Eukaryota > Viridiplantae > Streptophyta > Magnoliopsida > Brassicales > Brassicaceae > Camelina > Camelina sativa. Next base: position 26,505,061 of record NC_025689.1, read on the forward strand.
CCACTGCTTTATCTTCGTGTTTTAAGTCAATAATCGATGAGACAAATGGTTCAATTTGGCATGCTAGACTTGGTCATCCACATTTTCGTGCATTGCAACTAGTTTTTCTTTTAAAAATAATGAGTGTGAGGCTTGCATTCTTGGTAAACATTGCAAAATAGTTTTTCCCAACTCTTCCACTATGTATGAGCATTGTGATTTAATTCATTCTGATGTTTGGACATCACCATGCTTGTCTTGTGAAAATCAGAAATATTTTGTTACTTTCATTGATGAAAAATCAAAATATACTTGGTTAACCTTGCTTCCATCTAAGGATAGAGTTCTTGAGGCTTTTCTAAATTTTCAAAATTATGTGACTAACCAATTTAATGCCAAGATAAAGATTTTGAGATCAGATAATGGTGGGGAGTACACAAGTCATATGTTTAAACAACACCTAGCCAAACATGGGATTGTACACCAAACAAGTTGCCCTTACACGCCACAACAAAATGGTGTAGCTGAAAGGAAGAATAGACACCTTATGGAGGTTGCCCGGTCCATGATGTTCCACTCAAACGTACCAAAGAAGTTCTGGGGAGATGCAGTTGTTACTGCTTGCTATCTAATCAATCGGATTCCAACAAAAATACTGGGTGATATCTCTCCATTTGAAGTGCTTAACAAAATTAAACCATCTATTAATCACTTACGTGTGTTTGGTTGCATATGTTATGTCTTAAAACCAGGTGAACAACGTGATAAACTCAATGCTAAGAGTGTCAAGAGCATGTTCATTGGATATTCAACCACACAGAAGGGATATAAATGCTATGAACCATAAGCTAGAAGAGTCTTGGTGTCAAGGGATGTAAAATTCTTAGAATCCAAGGGGTTCTATGATGAATATAATTGGGAAGACTTGAAAGATCTCTCATGTTCTCAATCTGACAAAGCCAACAATCTTCGCATTCTGCTAGAGAGGCTTGGAGTTACAAATAATCAACCTTCACCATCACCTTCGGTCAACACACCACCAATTGGATCTAACAAGGAACCGATTGAGCTGCAGCATTCGGACTCGACAAATGAAGACGTGAACATTACACCAGTAAAATCTGCTTGACAACATCAAGCTGAGGATGACATTGATAATCATGAGGAAACTCTCAACTCTCTTGGTACTGACAAGGGTAAGGACTCTACATCAGCTGATGATCTTACCTCTGAAGGAGAAGAAGCTGAAATAAAAGAGGATCAACATCAGGTTGTGGAGACCAATATTATACCACTCCGTAGAAGTGAGCGTCTCAAGAAAACTACTCGAGTCTACTATAATAGTCAGGTCGTGGCTCACCCTATACAAATAGTCTGCACTCTTGCACACCTTCCTATCCAACATCAAGTCTTTCTTACACAAATAGACCAACATTGGATCCCACAGAGTTATGAGGAAGCTAAAGAACACAAAGTTTGGAGGGATGCTGTGGGAGATGAAACTAATGCTATGGTAAAGAATCATACATGGGATGAAGCTGATTTGCCAAAGGGGAAGAAAGTCGTGATATCTCGGTGGATATTTACTATCAAGTACAAGAGTGATGGGGGGATAGAAAGATATAAAGCCAGGCTTGTAGCTAGAGGGTTCACCCAAACCTATGGAGAAGACTACCTTGAGACATTTGCACCAGTTGCCAAACTCCACACGGTAAGAGTAGTCCTTTCACTAGCGGTTAACCTCTCTTGGGATTTGTGGCAGATGGATGTGAAGAATGCGTTTCTACAAGGAGAACTCGAGGATGAGGTGTAAGACCACCACCGGGCCTTGAAGATACTATCGGACCTGGAAAGGTGTTCAAACTCAGGAAAGCCATCTACGGTCTAAAACAATCACCAAGGGCTTGGTATCACAAACTAAGCTCAACACTTCTTGAGAAAGGCTTTAGAATATCAGAGGCTGATCACACATTGTTCACATATCCAAGCCAAAGAGGTATTATTGTCATTCTCATATATGTTGATGATATTTTCATCTTTGGGAATGACAAGGTAGGCATTCAAGATACCAAACAGTACCTTAAATTTGTGTTTGATATTAAAGATCTTGGAGAACTAAAGTACTTTCTTGGGATAGAAGTGTGTCGTTCGGAAGTTCACTGAGGCTTGAAAGACAGGAGACTCTGGAGGCAATGAGGAAGTTAAGCTCCTTTGTTGTTCATCTTGAGCTATGAAGTTGAAAATCTTGGTGAACTCTGGAAGTGGATCCATCATAAGAATTTGACGTTGAGCTTGAGTAAAAGACTCGTTTAAACGTATTAGAAATCTGACATTGTTGCGTCGTTCATATAACTGGATCCATTTGTTATTAGAACCACAAGTGCAGCCTCCACAACTACAGGAAGGTAATTCTTCAAAGTTTTTCAGCTCTTCCCATAGAGTAGTGAGCTTTGTGTAGTATTCCATGCCACACTAAGAGTGCTGAACAATTGGCGGACATCTTAACCAAAGCAGCAAGTTCAAAGGTTTGTGAGTATATACACTCCAAACTCGGGCTCATGGATCTAACTAGGCCGCAAGTGAAGACCCTAAACTACTGACCCCATACTCTTTTTCCCTTAGTGTGTTTTTGTCCCAAATGGGTTTTATACACTAAGGTTTTTAATGAGATGGGTGTTCATAGTTCCAAGCTTAACTGCCTCTCATACGGTTAAGCTTGATGGGGAGTATTGAGATGAACACGCCAACCCTTAGTATATATATAAGTCGTTTTATATGGTTTTATATAGTATTAGAACTTTCCTTATTTTGATCTTCTTGTATGCATATAAATAGAATGTATCTAGGTCAATATTTCTTTAAGGAATGAGAAACACTCCTTCTCCTATTCTCATCTCGCTGTCTCTCTATTCTCTCCCTAGACTCTAAATCTCTCATCTTCTTCTTCTCGAATTCTCACTCATTCTCTTTACTCTCACTCGTGATTCATTCTTACAGAAGAGACGACATTCCACTTGACCAATCACACAGACATGCAACTCGACCACCATGCCTGGAAGAGATGACATTCCACTCGACCGACCATGCCAGGCATCCGACTCGAACGACCCGTCTCGGACGTTCCAGAAGATTCCCGAACCGCCTCTCTGTCTTGTTCGTTTTATGTTTTAAGATTTTCAATGTTTTCCTATAAATACTCTCTTAAGTCTTTACCCAAAGGATTTTGTGAATACCCTAGGTTTATGAGTAGCCACCAAAACATTTTCTAAGTTTGTAATCAAAATTTCTCTTAATCTATTTAGCTTTTGCATTTGATTTCTTCTACAAAGTTGTTTATCTCATCTTTATCTATCTAGTCATGCTTGATTTAGTGTTTTATGGGTTTGTGTTCTTGGTGATGATGATTTTTGGGTTTGAGTAGTGTTAGTGTTCTTGAGGATGGGATAGATTATTATGTGGAGAATCTTAGTATATAGGGTGTTTAAGCTTAGATTTGTATTGTTTTCCTTCTGGACTATAGTTATGCTAGTTTCTCTCTGATCAATTGGACTAGGTCTTAGACATTTCCACACCCAAATGGTGTTTGATGAAATGTCTAACCAACTAGCTAGTATGAGAGACTTACATTCCTAGCCTAAGAGATTAGTTGTCTAGGGTGTTTGTTGACATGAATGAACTCAATTGTCATGCATGCTTGACCATGTTTCTCTAGCGAGAGTTAGGTTTGGAAGTGGCTGAGTCTGAGTAGCTTCTGTCAAGAGATTAGTTTAGCTAAGGGTTGATGTTCATTGTCTAGGGATAGTTTGCTTGTGGCATGTTAAACACTCTGTTGACTAAGAGACTCCGCCTACATCAATTACTCCCATCCTTAGGACCTCTATCTTTCTGATTGTTATTGCATTCCTGAGACTGTTTATGTTCTTGTTATTTAGTTCATTAGACTTGTTTCTGCTTTTACTTAATTATTCATGTTCACGTCTTGTCATGCATGTTCGTTTCTAATTCTATAGATTATTTCTGTTTTGTATTTTGACCATTTTAGGATTGTTAGACATAAATCCTCTTTCTGATTTGGCTTGACTTGTGATATCTTGATCTTGTCTTGATTGCTAGTAAAATTCTCAACTGGATTGACACCTTAAGTATGACAACTGCATAAGGTTAATTGAACCTGATAGACACAAAAATCCTAGTATCAGAAAGGTATTATTTTTTTGGATCCTATTTTTGTAATACTCGATTTGCTATCCAATTTATCATCGGCATGTAAACATCCGTTTCGAAATGTTTTAAAATATTAATTATTAATATATTATAAATATATACTAAAAAGTGTTTAAGAATGATTTTAGAACATGAAATTATAAGTTTTTAGTTTTAAAATTTGTAATTATGTATTTTTGAAACTCTATGTTGTATGTATTAATAATTTTTTTTTTGTGAGCTGACAATATTATTTAAATTTGGAAAGATACATTGTGAAATACAACTAAAAGTCAGAAGAAAACAAAGGTATTTCCTAAATATAATGTCCAAAATAGGAAAACTATTAAGTTGGTCATCGAAAAGAACTAAAACGAAATAAAGTGAAAAACCAATTAAGTAAAAATTTAAATCTGAGGAGAGGACGAACTCTTAAACTAAAGACAGAGACAATAAAACTTAACTCTTACACAACACACTAGACACAAAAAGCAAGAAGAACTCTTCTCGTGAACCACCTGCAGATGAAATATACTAAAAATGTCCATGACCAGTCTGAAGCTAACATCAACCACCTGTCTCGAATATAGAACTGTGATAAGGATTGGAAACAAATTTATGCATGAGTTATCACTAAATGTGCACGCGGGTAAGGATAAAGAATCAGATATCTAGCAAGTCATCGATTTTAACTGGATATCTAATTTTTTGGATACCCGTAAAGATCAAGTCGAGTAAAGATCATCTTAAAATTCAAGAGGATTCTTCTAGTGCACAACCCTAGATATTGTCATGAACATATCTTACGCTATTCAGTTTAAGTAAAAGACTAAATACAGTAGAACCTCTATAAATTAATACTCGGTAAATTAACAATCTCTATAAATTAATAAATATCTCCGGTCCCAAATTGGGACAAGTGTAATTTTGGACACTATTCGATAATATAATAAAATAATATTTTTTTGAAATTGTTTTTGAAATTTTTTTGAAATTTTTGTAAATATAATTTGTAAATTTAAATATATGTATATATCTACACATTAATTTTTATTAGAGTTCATTTTTAATATTTTTACTATATAAAAATCTTTGAGTGCTATCTTCAAAACATGATAATTGTTATTTTCATTGTAACTGATTTTATAAAAATATTAGTTATAAAGATTAAATCTTATTTTTAATATTTTTTTACCAAATTAGGAAAGTCTTTCTATAAATTAATAATTCTTAATTTATCGATAAATTAAAACCTTTATAAATTAATAAAATTTCATGGTCCCGACTTTATTAATTTATAGAGGTTTTACTGTAGTACACCCCTATTCGATTTTACATATGTCAAATTTAGTAAAATAAAATTATGAATAAATGTACGTGGTTAGACAATATATTTTAGACTATAAAATAGAGTAATTTCAAATACAATATGGTTTTTGTCTTACGTATCATTCTATTTTATATTTTGAAAAATATCGCAAACGTAAAAAAACTTTAAATATATACTAATTATATCTTCAACTCTATTTTAGAATGTGATATATTCGAATTGAGGAATATTTATTTTATAATAAATTTAAAAGAAAAAAGTAGAGTAGTATTGAGATGCCCATAAAAGAATGAACAGTTAAATTGAATCAATGATCTGAAACTACGTGTTTGCACATAACGTCATTACCTCAAAACGGATACTGAAATCAACACGCGCTAGAAAAAAGGGTTCAAAAGAAGGACACTACAACTACAAATAAGAGAAAAAAGAAGACATGAAACAAGTTCATAAGTTGGCAAGACCATCATATATATACAACATGCACTATGTTTTTTTTCTACATTGTTCATAAAGATTCAAATCTAGTCTGAAATATAGTTAATTACTGGCCCCTTAGAAATCATAGTCAACCTCAATATGTAATCACCACTATATGTATATTTCCCAAGTCATCATCTGAACAAAATTGATATCATACGGCCACGGGTAACCAGCGGTTGAGTCGTTTTGGGGGGCGCGTTTAGAATCTTTGATTCTCTTGAAACATTGTTTCTCTAGATCTCTGAAATAGTTAATGTTGAAACACTTGGCGTAAATCATAGTGTTTGAGCCGAGGTCGGGATTGTTATCAAGAATGGTGTTTAAGCCACTTTCCGTTTAATTAGTCTTGTTCTCAAGAAGCTGGAGATGACGTAGTTCAAGCATGCTTTCACCAAAACTAGTGCATGATCATCGTTAACGTTTTCGCCAGAACGCATGTCACCAAAGAAATTTAGCATTATTGTATTTATCCGTGGACAAAAATGGCCAATAAGTTTAAAATTTAGCTATATCCATGAGTGTGAGACCTAGAGCTCTCTTAAGAATCAGTAGTTTTGCGACTGCATTCACAAGTCTTTTGAGCAACATTGGAAGTCCAAGTCTTCTTAGACTACTTGATTAGACAATATAAGTTGCTAAAACTTAAACTAGGAAAACAAAATTCTTCATAGTATGACTGATCAACTTACAAGCATATATATGATATTTGTTCGGTCCATAAAGTATAATAACAGATGTAATCTCATTATAAAACTCAGCCGAGCATCATCAAGGTACCCACTGAGGAAAAAACCATCGCATCGTTTTCACAACTTATAATTACGCACTCAAATCTTAAAACTTTAAAGGAAATAAGGACTTTGAAACTATACCAAATACCAAGATAGAGAGAAGAGGGTACATGATCGAGTTCATAAGTTGACAAGACCAACAAAACCAACTTGTGTTCAGAGAGACTCAATACCTAGTCCGAGATAGCACCTTGAGAAATCATATTCGAAAATTAATGTCGTCACCGACTACCGCTGTATATATTGTTCAAGTCATCGTCTCAATCAGAATCGACAAAAGTCATATGAAATGGGTAATCATTTACTCTCTTACTAAGATTCCGGAGGTGGCGTAGAGCGCGCACGCCAACGGGCTCGTAACATCTGTTGTTTATTTTCAATGTCTTTAGCTGTGGGCAAGCGTGGCCTATAGCTTTCAAATCCAGTATTAAACATAAGCGTGCTGAGACCTCAATGGTTTCAAGCAATGGAAGTTTTGCCACTGCGTTCACAATTCCTGTGCTTGTCGTACTACGTTGACAGGTCATTCCTAGTCCAAGACTTCTCAGATTCCTTGATCTGCAAATAATTGTGTGTCGAATTAAATCATAAACTAAAAAGAAGAACAATAATTAATTAGAAATTTTATCATACACTAATCATCTCAGAAGCATGTAAAATTAAGAAGAGCAAAGAAATGCGTTTGTTTTTTGATTGGGAAGATCAACTAGTACATGACTCAAAATATCAAAATCAAATGAAGCTTTAAGCAAGTCTATACTAAGCGTTACTACATAAGCTGATAAATATTTGTATGCTAAAACCTAACTTCTTGTTTTCATTAACCATGAAAAAGGACAAGTTATTAATTAAGTATGACAATAACGGTGTGAAACAAAAGAAGACTCGATTGAACAATGTGAGAACTAATCAATGACTATTAAAACAGCGTCATATATATCAAGTCACTTCAAAATAAAATTGAAATCTTTTTGACTCTTCAAACATTAAAAGAATATATCTAGTAAAAGGGGGAAAAAAAAGCATCATAAGTGGAGATTGAGAGTTGTAAAGGATAGAGAGAAGATAGGTACCTATGGGCGATGTAGCCGAGGAGATCATCGTCGACGAAGTTCCCAGTGTAGATTTCGACCAAACCACCTTGGCTGCGATCAACGGCGTGACGGCACATGAGCTTTCCATTGTTTCTTAGCTTCCTAGTTACGATTTAACGCCATGAGGAAGGCATGAACAATGTGAGAACTTAGGACTATGATAACATTAGAAATCGAAATTTTTTTTGACTCGTAAAAACGTTAGAAAGACATGAATCCATAGCAGATCCAGTAAAAGGGAAAAACAAAAGATAGATAACCTATCGGCGGTGATGTAGCGGAGGAGAACATCGTTGATGAAGGTCCCAGTGTTGATTTCGACCAAACCACCCTGGCTGGGATCATCGGCGTGACGGCAAATGGTAGGTAAGTCGAGATTTACATGGTTTCCATGGTTTGTCATGTCGATTTTACGCCACATGAAAGGGTCTTTACAGACCTGTCGCCATGGTCTGCACACTTTCTGAGCGTTGTCCAGTATCTCAGCCACGCTTAGACGGAGCAGGATCGATGACATCAACTCCGAAGGAAGCTCCGCCCAGTTTCTTGGCTCTTCTTTCATCAGCGGACGCTTGAGAATAGACAACGGCGTGGAGAAGGAGGAAGACATTGAGAAAATAGGTTTGTCAAATCAGTGAAATAAGAAGTGAAGTGTTGTGTTTCGGAACCTTTCGGCTTCCGTCTCTAGTTCAAAAATTAGGTTTACGCAGTATTATGTGTATGTGGTACAGTTCAGGCCACGTATAATTACTTGGTAGGTGAAGGAAGACTCAAGCAAGGCCACACGCACATGTAGTGAATAATAATCACGCGCTCATAAAACACCTGCCACCACACCACTTATACTAGGACTGAACACTAGCAAGGGCGGACCTACGGTCACATGAACAGGGTCAGATGACCCCCATAAAATATAAAAATTAAAAATGTTACTATATACTCGTTGTTGATTTTGGTAGAGTTGGTTAACAATCACGTAATTGACTCTTGTAATGTGAGTTCAAATCTATGTTGAAGCAATGATATATTTCTTTTTTCTGTTTTGTTTATGTTATATATATGTCACCCATTACTTTTCTTATTAACTTTTATATACTTTTCAGTTACTTCATAATATTATTATATAGTTTTCATCAAACAAAAAGTTTACTATATAGTATGACTCTCTAAAAAAAAATTTCTAGATCCGTTATTGGACACTAGTATCCTTTATTCGTATTCAATCCGCTGCTCATATTCAACTCGAGTATTCAACCGTTTAGGGTTGGGTAAAGAGTATTACAATTTCGTTATCTGCGAATAAAGAGAACTTGAAATTAAACAGTCTGCACTCTTGCACACCTTCCTATCCAACATCAAGTCTTTCTTACACAAATAGACCAACATTGGATCCCACAGAGTTATGAGGAAGCTAAAGAACACAAAGTTTGGAGGGATGCTGTGGGAGATGAAACTAATGCTATGGTAAAGAATCATACATGGGATGAAGCTGATTTGCCAAAGGGGAAGAAAGTCGTGATATCTCGGTGGATATTTACTATCAAGTACAAGAGTGATGGGGGGATAGAAAGATATAAAGCCAGGCTTGTAGCTAGAGGGTTCACCCAAACCTATGGAGAAGACTACCTTGAGACATTTGCACCAGTTGCCAAACTCCACACGGTAAGAGTAGTCCTTTCACTAGCGGTTAACCTCTCTTGGGATTTGTGGCAGATGGATGTGAAG
>NC_025689.1:26515531-26516524 GCF_000633955.1 Camelina sativa
AGTCTGCACTCTTGCACACCTTCCTATCCAACATCAAGTCTTTCTTACACAAATAGACCAACATTGGATCCCACAGAGTTATGAGGAAGCTAAAGAACACAAAGTTTGGAGGGATGCTGTGGGAGATGAAACTAATGCTATGGTAAAGAATCATACATGGGATGAAGCTGATTTGCCAAAGGGGAAGAAAGTCGTGATATCTCGGTGGATATTTACTATCAAGTACAAGAGTGATGGGGGGATAGAAAGATATAAAGCCAGGCTTGTAGCTAGAGGGTTCACCCAAACCTATGGAGAAGACTACCTTGAGACATTTGCACCAGTTGCCAAACTCCACACGGTAAGAGTAGTCCTTTCACTAGCGGTTAACCTCTCTTGGGATTTGTGGCAGATGGATGTGAAGAATGCGTTTCTACAAGGAGAACTCGAGGATGAGGTGTAAGACCACCACCGGGCCTTGAAGATACTATCGGACCTGGAAAGGTGTTCAAACTCAGGAAAGCCATCTACGGTCTAAAACAATCACCAAGGGCTTGGTATCACAAACTAAGCTCAACACTTCTTGAGAAAGGCTTTAGAATATCAGAGGCTGATCACACATTGTTCACATATCCAAGCCAAAGAGGTATTATTGTCATTCTCATATATGTTGATGATATTTTCATCTTTGGGAATGACAAGGTAGGCATTCAAGATACCAAACAGTACCTTAAATTTGTGTTTGATATTAAAGATCTTGGAGAACTAAAGTACTTTCTTGGGATAGAAGTGTGTCGTTTGGAAGAAGGACTCTTCTTATCACAAAGAAAGTACACACTTGATCTTTTAAAAGATGTAGGTAAGCTTGGATCAAGACCTGTTGAAACACCACTCGAGGTAAACTACAAGTCAAACTGTAAGGGGGAGTCCGATGAAGCTCTGTTCGAAGATGTAAAAAAGTATCGATGGTTGGTAGGTAAGCTCATTTATCTCACCATAACTCGACCTGATATA
>NC_025689.1:26516624-26574704 GCF_000633955.1 Camelina sativa
TTTTTGGATACCCGTAAAGATCAAGTCGAGTAAAGATCATCTTAAAATTCAAGAGGATTCTTCTAGTGCACAACCCTAGATATTGTCATGAACATATCTTACACTATTCAGTTTAAGTAAAAGACTAAATACAGTAGAACCTCTATAAATTAATACTCGGTAAATTAACAATCTCTATAAATTAATAAATATCTCCGGTCCCAAATTGGGACAAGTGTAATTTTGGACACTATTCGATAATATAATAAAATAATATTTTTTTGAAATTGTTTTTGAAATTTTTTTGAAATTTTTGTAAATATAATTTGTAAATTTAAATATATGTATATATCTACACATTAATTTTTATTAGAGTTCATTTTTAATATTTTTACTATATAAAAATCTTTGAGTGCTATCTTCAAAACATGATAATTGTTATTTTCATTGTAACTGATTTTATAAAAATATTAGTTATAAAGATTAAATCTTATTTTTAATATTTTTTTACCAAATTAGGAAAGTCTTTCTATAAATTAATAATTCTTAATTTATCGATAAATTAAAACCTTTATAAATTAATAAAATTTCATGGTCCCGACTTTATTAATTTATAGAGGTTTTACTGTAGTACACCCCTATTCGATTTTACATATGTCAAATTTAGTAAAATAAAATTATGAATAAATGTACGTGGTTAGACAATATATTTTAGACTATAAAATAGAGTAATTTCAAATACAATATGGTTTTTGTCTTACGTATCATTCTATTTTATATTTTGAAAAATATCGCAAACGTAAAAAAACTTTAAATATATACTAATTATATCTTCAACTCTATTTTAGAATGTGATATATTCGAATTGAGGAATATTTATTTTATAATAAATTTAAAAGAAAAAAGTAGAGTAGTATTGAGATGCCCATAAAAGAATGAACAGTTAAATTGAATCAATGATCTGAAACTACGTGTTTGCACATAACGTCATTACCTCAAAACGGATACTGAAATCAACACGCGCTAGAAAAAAGGGTTCAAAAGAAGGACACTACAACTACAAATAAGAGAAAAAAGAAGACATGAAACAAGTTCATAAGTTGGCAAGACCATCATATATATACAACATGCACTATGTTTTTTTTCTACATTGTTCATAAAGATTCAAATCTAGTCTGAAATATAGTTAATTACTGGCCCCTTAGAAATCATAGTCAACCTCAATATGTAATCACCACTATATGTATATTTCCCAAGTCATCATCTGAACAAAATTGATATCATACGGCCACGGGTAACCAGCGGTTGAGTCGTTTTGGGGGGCGCGTTTAGAATCTTTGATTCTCTTGAAACATTGTTTCTCTAGATCTCTGAAATAGTTAATGTTGAAACACTTGGCGTAAATCATAGTGTTTGAGCCGAGGTCGGGATTGTTATCAAGAATGGTGTTTAAGCCACTTTCCGTTTAATTAGTCTTGTTCTCAAGAAGCTGGAGATGACGTAGTTCAAGCATGCTTTCACCAAAACTAGTGCATGATCATCGTTAACGTTTTCGCCAGAACGCATGTCACCAAAGAAATTTAGCATTATTGTATTTATCCGTGGACAAAAATGGCCAATAAGTTTAAAATTTAGCTATATCCATGAGTGTGAGACCTAGAGCTCTCTTAAGAATCAGTAGTTTTGCGACTGCATTCACAAGTCTTTTGAGCAACATTGGAAGTCCAAGTCTTCTTAGACTACTTGATTAGACAATATAAGTTGCTAAAACTTAAACTAGGAAAACAAAATTCTTCATAGTATGACTGATCAACTTACAAGCATATATATGATATTTGTTCGGTCCATAAAGTATAATAACAGATGTAATCTCATTATAAAACTCAGCCGAGCATCATCAAGGTACCCACTGAGGAAAAAACCATCGCATCGTTTTCACAACTTATAATTACGCACTCAAATCTTAAAACTTTAAAGGAAATAAGGACTTTGAAACTATACCAAATACCAAGATAGAGAGAAGAGGGTACATGATCGAGTTCATAAGTTGACAAGACCAACAAAACCAACTTGTGTTCAGAGAGACTCAATACCTAGTCCGAGATAGCACCTTGAGAAATCATATTCGAAAATTAATGTCGTCACCGACTACCGCTGTATATATTGTTCAAGTCATCGTCTCAATCAGAATCGACAAAAGTCATATGAAATGGGTAATCATTTACTCTCTTACTAAGATTCCGGAGGTGGCGTAGAGCGCGCACGCCAACGGGCTCGTAACATCTGTTGTTTATTTTCAATGTCTTTAGCTGTGGGCAAGCGTGGCCTATAGCTTTCAAATCCAGTATTAAACATAAGCGTGCTGAGACCTCAATGGTTTCAAGCAATGGAAGTTTTGCCACTGCGTTCACAATTCCTGTGCTTGTCGTACTACGTTGACAGGTCATTCCTAGTCCAAGACTTCTCAGATTCCTTGATCTGCAAATAATTGTGTGTCGAATTAAATCATAAACTAAAAAGAAGAACAATAATTAATTAGAAATTTTATCATACACTAATCATCTCAGAAGCATGTAAAATTAAGAAGAGCAAAGAAATGCGTTTGTTTTTTGATTGGGAAGATCAACTAGTACATGACTCAAAATATCAAAATCAAATGAAGCTTTAAGCAAGTCTATACTAAGCGTTACTACATAAGCTGATAAATATTTGTATGCTAAAACCTAACTTCTTGTTTTCATTAACCATGAAAAAGGACAAGTTATTAATTAAGTATGACAATAACGGTGTGAAACAAAAGAAGACTCGATTGAACAATGTGAGAACTAATCAATGACTATTAAAACAGCGTCATATATATCAAGTCACTTCAAAATAAAATTGAAATCTTTTTGACTCTTCAAACATTAAAAGAATATATCTAGTAAAAGGGGGAAAAAAAAGCATCATAAGTGGAGATTGAGAGTTGTAAAGGATAGAGAGAAGATAGGTACCTATGGGCGATGTAGCCGAGGAGATCATCGTCGACGAAGTTCCCAGTGTAGATTTCGACCAAACCACCTTGGCTGCGATCAACGGCGTGACGGCACATGAGCTTTCCATTGTTTCTTAGCTTCCTAGTTACGATTTAACGCCATGAGGAAGGCATGAACAATGTGAGAACTTAGGACTATGATAACATTAGAAATCGAAATTTTTTTTGACTCGTAAAAACGTTAGAAAGACATGAATCCATAGCAGATCCAGTAAAAGGGAAAAACAAAAGATAGATAACCTATCGGCGGTGATGTAGCGGAGGAGAACATCGTTGATGAAGGTCCCAGTGTTGATTTCGACCAAACCACCCTGGCTGGGATCATCGGCGTGACGGCAAATGGTAGGTAAGTCGAGATTTACATGGTTTCCATGGTTTGTCATGTCGATTTTACGCCACATGAAAGGGTCTTTACAGACCTGTCGCCATGGTCTGCACACTTTCTGAGCGTTGTCCAGTATCTCAGCCACGCTTAGACGGAGCAGGATCGATGACATCAACTCCGAAGGAAGCTCCGCCCAGTTTCTTGGCTCTTCTTTCATCAGCGGACGCTTGAGAATAGACAACGGCGTGGAGAAGGAGGAAGACATTGAGAAAATAGGTTTGTCAAATCAGTGAAATAAGAAGTGAAGTGTTGTGTTTCGGAACCTTTCGGCTTCCGTCTCTAGTTCAAAAATTAGGTTTACGCAGTATTATGTGTATGTGGTACAGTTCAGGCCACGTATAATTACTTGGTAGGTGAAGGAAGACTCAAGCAAGGCCACACGCACATGTAGTGAATAATAATCACGCGCTCATAAAACACCTGCCACCACACCACTTATACTAGGACTGAACACTAGCAAGGGCGGACCTACGGTCACATGAACAGGGTCAGATGACCCCCATAAAATATAAAAATTAAAAATGTTACTATATACTCGTTGTTGATTTTGGTAGAGTTGGTTAACAATCACGTAATTGACTCTTGTAATGTGAGTTCAAATCTATGTTGAAGCAATGATATATTTCTTTTTCTTGTTTTGTTTATGTTATATATATGTCACCATTACTTTTCTTATTAACTTTTATATACTTTTCAGTTACTTCATAATATTATTATATAGTTTTCATCAAACAAAAAGTTTACTATATAGTATGACTCTCTAAAAAAAAATTTCTAGATCCGTTATTGGACACTAGTATCCTTTATTCGTATTCAATCCGCTGCTCATATTCAACTCGAGTATTCAACCGTTTAGGGTTGGGTAAAGAGTATTACAATTTCGTTATCTGCGAATAAAGAGAACTTGAAATTAAAAGTTTAAGAATGATATTAGAATATGAAACTATAAGTTTTTAGTTTTAAAAGTTGTAAGTGCATCATTATGGGTCTCAAAATAGGTTCTCAAATAATATAATAAGAGATTATTTAATTTAAATTTTGTTTGTTCTAAAAAAACCAACCAATCAGATTAGGACATATAGTGAGAGAGAAATCTGGGAGTGTCTTTGAATATCTGGGTAGAGATCTTGTGACTCTCTCTTGTTAACTTTTTCTTATTTTTTTATTTTTTATTAGTTTGACACTGGTGAATGACTACTAGAAATGGTCTAATTATAAATTTTTGAAACTATATATATATTATATATATATATATATAGATATTTTATGAGGTGATAATATTGATTAAATTTAGAAGAAGGATATGTTGTCAAATACAACTTAAGCAGGTGGAAAACAAAGATATCTCTCGATTATAAAACTCAAAAAAAATAACCACATATCCAAAGACATTAAACAAAACCACATGAAAAACTACTAAATAGGGAATTTAAACCCGAGAAAAAGATGAACCCTTAAACTAAAACAAAGCTTAATCATTACATAACACATTAGATTCAAGAAGCAAAAAAACTCTTCTCTTAAACCACTTGTAGATGAAATATACTAGGTATGTCCACGACCAATCCGAAGCTAACATCAACTTCTATCGTGATGATAGCCAATTTCTAGAATATAGAACTATGATAAGGATATATGGAAATAAATTTGTTTATGAATTATCATCAAATGTGCGTGTAAAGATAAAATATTGGATATCTTGCAAGTCACCTTTTTAATAGGATATCTAATTTTCTGGATACTAGCTCGTAGAAATCGAGTCGAGTAAAAGATCATCTTAAGATTCAAGAGGATCTGTCTAGTGCACAACCCAAGATATTGTCATGACCAAACATATATTACACTCCATTCGATTTAAGTAAAAGACTAAATAGCATAGCTCTATCTGATTATACATATGTCAAATTTAATAAAATAAAATAATGAATAAATATAGGTGGTTAGCTAGACACATCTCCAAAATATTCTTCTATATTTTATACTAGAAGATAGAGTAATTTCAAAATATAGTAAAGTTTTTCTCTTATGTATCATTTTATTTTATTTTTTGAAAAAATATTGCAATTCTAGAGAAACTTTATATAGACTAATTTTATCTTCAACTTTATTTTAGAATGTGATATATTTCAATTGAGATGCCCATAAACAGTTAATTTGAATGAATGATATGAAACTATGTTTTTGCACATAACCTCAAAACGGATACTGAAATCAACACGCACTAAAAAAGGTTATGGACACTACAACTACGGCGGATAAGAGAGGAAAAAAAAAAAGACATGAAACAAGTTCATAAGTTGGCAAGACCATCATATATATACAACGTGTTTTCTGCATTGTTCATAAAGATTCAAATCTAGTCTCAAATATAGTTACTGGCACCTTAGAAATCATAGTCAACCTCAATATGTCATCACCACCGTATATTTTTCCCAAGTCATCATCTGAATCAAAATTAACAAAATTGATATCATATGGGTAACCAGCGGTTGAGTCGTTTTGGGGGCGTTTAGAATCTTTGATTCTCTTGAAATTCTCTTGAAACATTGTTTCTCTAGATCTCTGAAAAAGTTAATGTTGAAACACTTGCGTAAATATCATAGTGTTCCAGGTCGGATAGTTATCAAGAATGGCGTTTAAGCCACTTTCCGGTAGTCTTGTCCTCAAGAAGCTGGAGATGGCGTCGTTCAAGCATGCTTTCACCAAAACTAGTGCATGACATCATTAACGTTTTAGCATCATTGTATTTAGCCGTGGACAAAAATGGCCAATAAGTTCAAAATTTAGCTACATCATGAGTGTGAGACCTAGAGCTCTCTTAAGCACCAGTAATTTTGCGACTGCATTCATCACAAGTTTTTTGAGAAACATTGGAAGTCCAAGGCTTCTTAGACTACTTTGATTAGACAAATAATTAGCTAAACCCTAAACTAGGAAAACAAAATTCTTCATAGTATGACTGATCAACTTAGAAGAATAATTCTTTATGATATATTTGTTCAGTCCATAAAGTATAATAAATAGATGTAATCTCATAATAAAAATCAGCCGAGCATCATTAAGGTACCCACTTAAGAAAACACCATGGCATCGTTTTCGCAACTTATAACTACGCACTCAAATCCTAAAAGTTTAAATGAAATAAAGTACCAAATACCAAGATAGAGAGAAGAGGGGACATGATCGAGTTTCATAAGTTGACAAGACCAACAAAACCAACTTGTGTTCTGAGAGATTCAATACCTGTCATCATCATCTGATTCAGAATCATAATTGAAAATAGTGATATCATTTGGGTAATCAGCGGTTGAGTCGTCCGGGCGTCTGAACTCTTTGATCCTCTCCGAACATTGTTTCTTAAGATTTCCGACAAGGTTAATGTTGAAACATGAATGGCGTTCAAGCCATTGTCAGTTAATCTGTCCCCAAGAAGCTGGAGGTGGCGTAGTTCGGGCATGCTTTCAGCGATTGCTAGGGAATAATCATCATCATCACATTTGATGCGAGAGGGTATGTAGCCTGACAACCCTGAGCAGTTTAGCTTCAATGTCTTTAGCCGAGGGCAAGCATGACCTATGGCTTTTAAATTCAGTCTAATCCCTGAGTGTGAGAGCTCTAAGGTTTCAAGGAATGGAAGTTTTGCGATTGCCTTCAAAAATCCTTTTTTTGTCATACGTGAATAGTACATTCGAAGTCCAAGACTTCTCAGATTCCTTGACCTGCAAATTAAAATAAAATACAAATTCTCAAATAAAAACTAAGAAGCTAGAACTCATAAACTTGTAATTAGAAATTCTCAAAGTACTGTAAACAACTCATAAACATGTAAAATAAGAAGAGCAATGAATGACTACACGCTTGTTACGAGAATTGCGTTTGGGATGGCAATCACAGGTCTTAAAAAATGAAACTCTAGCGATGCTTTAAGCAAGTCTATGATAAGATTTCTATAAGTATAAGCTGATGATATTTAATTTATATATGCTATAATAACCAAACTACTAAATTTACATTATCCATGACAAAGGATAAGTAATTAATTAAGTATGATGAGAGTAATTAACGGAGTGATACAAAACAAGACTCAAACAATGTGAGAAAAAAGGACTATAATATAAATTTAGCCCTAATTCCCACAAGAGAAAAAAGAAGGAACAAACACATTTCGGATAATTCTTATTAGTCCAAACATATATACTCGATCATTTTATGTCTAACTATTCACAGACAGAGTGAAATCAAGTAAAAGCCATATATTTTTTCTCTAGATGTCCATGAAACCATTTAAACTAAGCGTGCTTGAGAGCGTAAGGGATAGAGAGGAGAACCTATCGGCGATGTAGTTGATGAGGTCACTGGTCACAAAAACATCAAGGTTTATCTCCAGCAAGCCGCCCTGGCTGAGATTTACAGCATGACGACACAAGATATCGAAATCCAAGTCGCCCATTCTGCGGTTTCCCAGGTCTAGCATATTGATCTTCCGCCACGTCGATGCGTCGCCACCATGTGCAGACCTTCTGACCGTTTTCGAGTATCTCAATAGCACCAAGTCGGAGTAGGATCGATTCCGTCAACTCCGACGGAAGATCCATCGAGTTTGTTGGCTCTCTTTCGTCTTATGTCATCAGCGGAGGCACCGACGACGTCGAGGAGGAGACAGACATTCTCTTCTTTGTCTTAGGATAAGAATGTAAATGCGGATGAGGCAATATTAAAGTGCAGAAAGTAAAGAACACAAGAACTTTATTAACGAGGTTCGGTTTTTCCTACTCCCCGGGACCTAGTCCAGATTTCGATTCCACTAGAACAAGAAAGCAAATACAACCTATTCGCAAACGCGTAAATTAAGCACAAGCCTCTTAATTCACCGCTCCGTTCTATAATATGAAATCTTAAGGATAATTCTCTACCCTTAACTAGACTAATACCAAGCCTAGATTCAAACCAAGATAACCTAACCTTGGGCTAAACTCCCCCTGAGTCTAGACTTCAGATCTTCAACTCTCTTGAGCAACCTTCACACACACGTCACACCGACGAACAAAGAAGCTTGAACAACACAAGCACCAAACCGCGAAACTAAGCCGCACACCAACAGAAAGCTCCCTAGAATTCTAACCTTTATGTCTCAGCTCTCTTGCTTCTCTAGGACGTGCCCAACACCTCCTTATATACCCATCAACACTTCCTAATCATCATAGAAGAAGATTTCCAAATCTCATAAGAAAAAAGACTTTTTCCTTTTTGCTATTTTCCTTTTCCTTGTAAAACTCCAATTTACTCAACCAAAGAAATAGTAGTTTTCCTCTTCAATATATCCTCAAACCGTCCTTCAATATTGTCTTCTCAAACCTTCTAGAAACTTCTCACACACATAAAACACCAACAATCTTGTATCACGTCTTGAATCACACAGACACTACTTCAGCCATTCAATACATCTTCATTCTCCCCCTTTTTGACTATGCTTGTGAACTCATCAGTTCAAACACCTAAACAACATCACCAGACACATCTTCATTCTGCCCCTGAATGAGTCACAACATGGTCAAAACTAACTGGAAAATTCTCCCCGCTTTGCAATACGCGGTTGATAGCCTAGTACACCACCTCCATAGAACTCATCTTTTCTAACCCAAATCTTGTTGCGCCTTAGACCTCCATGATTGACTCCTTGAATGAATCTGAAACAATTCCTCTTAAGATGTCCTTGAACTCCACAATGATAACATGTAGGACCATGAAACCTTACATCAAAAGCATTCTCCATGCGACTCCTCTCTCTCAACAATCTGAAACATCTTGGCCTAATATGCCCAACAACACCACAATGATGACAAACAGGTCGAAATACTTGTCTAGGTGCATTCTGCAATTCAGGAAGTTTAGTACCACGTTCTTTCACAAATATCGTCTCTGAAGCAGCCTCTGTAGCAGTCTCTGAAGTACGCTTTGAAGCAGACGTGATTTTTCCACTTGAAACAAACACTGGATCCGATTTTGAAACTTTTCCTTCATATCCAAGACCACACTTATCTGTCTTGCCAATACTTAGAATATGATCCAGCTTCTTTGTACCATTATTAAGCATCCTCAAATTCTTTTGAGTTTCTTCAAGCTGCACTTTAGCTTGTAATGCTTCTTCGCCCTTCTCTGTTGCATGTTTCTCTGCTTCAACGACTGTAGCCTCTAACACGAGCTTCTCCTTAATCAAAACTGAATTATCCTCAACTACCTTAAGCCAATGTGCATACAACTTCTCATAACTCTTACCAAGTTCTTCATAGCTCATATCCTCTGAATCACTATCACTCTCAGACTCATGCTCTGTTGCAGTTGCAGGTTTTGCTGCAGATTCAGAAGCAGTTGCAGACACTGTTGCAGACGCTGATTCAGAACTATCTTCAAAAGTTGTAAACGCCACAAAATTCTTCAGATCTTCTTCTTCATCTGAATCAGTTTCAGAATCACTAGTAACAACATTCATAGCCTTCTTCTTATGCTTTTGTAGATTAGCACAATCAGACCGTACATGACCATATCCTTTGCATTCAAAACATTGAACATTCTTTGATAAAGTCTTCATCTCTTCACCCATTCTACTTTTCTTCTCTTCGCCCTTACGCTTCAGAAATTTAGCAAATTGTCTTGATAACATGGCCATTGAATCTTCACAAGATGATACCTTAAGAGCTACTCCAATGTCAACTTCCTTCTTTATTGCTTCCTTAACTTCATCATCTTTCTTCTTAACTCCTTCAGCTTCATATGCTTTGCTTAATTCGAAAGCTTTAAGAATCCCAACAAACTCATCAAAAGCCATCTCATCTAAATTATGAGCTTCTTCAACTGCAGAAATTTTTGACTCAAATTTTGCAGGCAACGATCGCTTCAGCTTCTTCACAAGCTTTTTGTCTTTGTACTGCTTTCCAAGAGCAAAAGCCTCATTAGATATATCACATAACTTAGCACTGAACTCAGCCACAGTTTCTTTTTCTTCCATCCTTAGATTCTCAAATTGTGAAGCCAACATATCCAACTTAGTTCTCTTGACACTTGAAGTACCCTCAAACATATTCTCCAATGACTTCCACGCTTTCTGAGCTGATACACATTGAGAGATTAACTTGAAGTGGCTTGAATCAATAGCATTGTAAATCGCTGTCTTGGCTGTCGAATTGCAACTTGATAGCTTTTTCTCTGCAGCAGTCCACTTATCTCTTGGCTTAAGACACTCAACTCCTTTATCATCCACGAATTTAGGGGGCTCCCAACCAAGCTCAATCGAATTCCAACAATCCTCATCAAGGTTACTAATAAACGCTTGCATACGAACCTTCCAATATCCATAATTAGATGAATCAAGCAACGGTGGTCTTGTCATAGACGTGCCTTCTCTGTATGAAGTCATCACAACTGATTCAAAGCTCTTCCTTACTTCCTGAACTACCCTCACCCTTGATCTACCCGAAACAAGACTGAATCTCTATCGAGAACCCGCTCTGATACCACTTGTAAATGCGGATGAGGCAATATTAAAGTGCAGAAAGTAAAGAACACAAGAACTTTGTTAACGAGGTTCGGTTTTTCCTACTCCCCGGGACCTAGTCCAGATTTCGATTCCACTAGAACAAGAAAGCAAATACAACCTATTCGCAAACGCGTAAATTAAGCACAAGCCTCTTAATTCACCGCTCCGTTCTATAACATGAAATCTTAAGGATAATTCTCTACCCTTAACTAGACTAATACCAAGCCTAGATTCAAACCAAGATAACCTAACCTTGGGCTAAACTCCCCCTGAGTCTAGACTTCAGATCTTCAACTCTCTTGAGCAACCTTCACACACACGTCACACCGACGAACAAAGAAGCTTGAACAACACAAGCACCAAACCGCGAAACTAAGCCGCACACCAACAGAAAGCTCCCTAGAATTCTAACCTTTATGTCTCAGCTCTCTTGCTTCTCTAGGACGTGCCCAACACCTCCTTATATACCCATCAACACTTCCTAATCATCATAGAAGAAGATTTCCAAATCTCATAAGAAAAAAGACTTTTTCCTTTTTGCTATTTTCCTTTTCCTTGTAAAACTCCAATTTACTCAACCAAAGAAATAGTAGTTTTCCTCTTCAATATATCCTCAAACCGTCCTTCAATATTGTCTTCTCAAACCTTCTAGAAACTTCTCACACACATAAAACACCAACAATCTTGTATCACGTCTTGAATCACACAGACACTACTTCAGCCATTCAATACATCTTCAAAGAAGTGAAGTGTAGTGTTTCGGACTTTTAGGACATCATTAGGGCATCTCCAATGGTCCTATATTTTTGCCTCTATAATAGAGGAACTATATAATAGAGGTGGATTTTACTCCAATAGTACTCTATTTTCACCTCTAAAATAGATATTGCTATTTTTCCTCTATTTATAGAGAAACTCTATTTTTTTTTTTTTACAAATGTTCCTTTATAAATAGAGGAATGTCTATTTTAGAAGTGAGAATAGAGGACCATTGGAGTAAAACTCACCTCTATTATAGAGTTCCTCTATTATAAAGGAAAATATAGGGAAAACCATTGGAGATGGTCTTAGTAAGGGTTGTTCACAACTAATATATTAAAATATTAAAAAATAATAAAAAAAATGAGGAAAGAGAGTTAGAATCATTCTAGCCGGAGCAATCTGAGAACATAGCTGAGCAATTCATATGACACTTGGCATTATATTATTGGTCAAATTCTTATTTTATAATTTATTTATTTATTCAATAAATCATTTTCTGCAAAAACATTAAAAATAATATTTATGAAGTACTCATATGAACACTCACCGGTAACGATGGTCTTACGGCGCTGGTCTCTAAATGAAAATTAGGTCTACGTAGTATTATGTGTATGTGGTACCATTCATGCCACGTATATTAATTAGACTCAATACTTGATAGGTGAAGGAACACTCACGCGCTTATTATGCTTGCTTTGATTTTCTAGTTACGCAGCCTAAGCAAATTCACGCACTCATAAGACGCTTGCCACCATACCACTGATATTGTCATAAACAAACATATATTACAGTAAAACCTCTACAAATTAATAATGTTAGAAATAAGAAATTTTATTAATTTATAATGATATTAATTTATCTATAAATTAATAATTATTGTTTTATAATGTAAATTAATAATTATTAATTTATAGATATATTTTTAATAGTTTAACTTTTAAAAATTATGAATTGAGACAATTTTAACATAGACTTTCGGATGTTCTAAATTATATGGTATTGGAATTGAATTTATAATAATTAGAAAACATTATTAACAATAAATTACAAATACAATAGACAAAGTCATTTATACACATGACATACATAAATTTAAATTTATGAATAATAATATCAATTGTTGTATTTTAATAGTCAATCAAACTATCAAAATGTAAATAATGGTTATCTAGAAATTGAAAGTTTTTTACAAAATGTAGCTATCTTTATGACATGTTACAAAATATTTTATATCATTATAGTTTGAAAATAAAACATAACAATTATTTTATAAATATGAGATTTAGGAGAAACATACATTATTATATCAACACATGTATATATATGTATGTAAATTTTCATGATTCTTAATTTTTTATGATATTATTGGGACCATATTTTACATTAGGATTTCAGAAATATTATTATCTTATCGAATTTTGTTATTTTTTATACTGGTCCGACTTGGGACTAGCAAAATTTATTAATTTATAGTGTTTATTAATTTATAGAGGTTTTACTGTATCTATATTAACATTTTTGAAGTACATTTTGGTTTATGCTCTTTAAGTTTTACTTATTTAATTTTTTTACAACATTAACCCTTAAAACAATTCTATAAATAACATTGCAGAGAAACTCAAATACTAAACTTTCTTAAACTGACCAATATTTGTTATATTTATTGGCATAAAATCTTAACAACATCTATACATTCCGATTTTTCCAAAAACAACTCTATCCATTAAAGTTTTAACCTATTAAATCTCCAAAACTATTTTTATGGATGCTAGAATCTCTCAAATTTAAATGATATAAAACAGATTTTCTATAACAAAAGTTTACAATCTCCATAATTATATTAACATTAATAAATTTTCTAAACTGAAAATCCAATTATAAAATGTCATATTAAATATGTTGAAACCCCCATGTAATTTGGTTTATTTTTTTATTTTTTGAGGTATTACCAAAAAATTAAAATTCTATTAATTATCATAAACTATATATATTGACATGGAAAAATTATAAATTATAAAAATATGCTAATTTGGTAAAAAAAATTAACATAATTAAACTTGATAAAAAAGTTATTTTGATTAATTTTTTTTACGCAAAAACTTATTTTGATTTTGGTGAGACGGGTTGGCATTAATCCCATATAGGGAGTTAAGTGGAATTGTTTTTTTTTTAAACACTTTTAGATGTGTACTAGAAGATAAATGTATTACTAGACTATACATATACCACACGGGTTAAAACCTTGAAAACACTACAAAAATCCTATACTTTGAATACTTATATCAAATACCTATAAAATTTTAAACTTTTAAAATTAATAAAACAATAATAAAATGATAAATAAATACAATATAAATTTTAAATAAAAATATTGTCTCGCGGTATACCGCGGATTAAATCCTAATATTTTCCACTAGACTCGACTCGATTTTAGTAGGAAATCGAAAAAAATCGTGGAATAGACTCGTTTCTATTTTAGTAAATTATAATTGGATTTGATTTTGTTAATGCTTTATCATCAGTTTTAATGTTGTATCATATATTTTACAACACATCATTAGATACATATCCTATGATAAGATTCCCAAACGTAGAGAATATAGTTCATAAATAAAAACGTAAGAACGTCCCACAGTGGTAAAGTTTTCATAATGAGATTCTTAGCTACTAAAATATCTTATTTTAGTTTTAGTTTTCCTACCTAATTAAATTTTAAATAATAATTAGGTCCAACAAAGACACAGTTCTTCCTCTCTCATCTTAATTATTTATTTTATTTTATTTTATTTATGAGAATCTCTTACTAAAGATGCTCTAAGTTGCTAGCTTAATAATTAAATAGCCAAAGTGTATTCATCGCAGATCTAGTAAAAGAAAGAAAAGAAGACAAGATAAAGTGAAGTTTGGTTATAAGACGTGATCAACAAAAATAAAATGAACGATTATAAGTAAACAAAATGTTTCCCTAATCACGAGAAAATGAACAAACATATTTCGTATATTTCTTTCTCTCTCATCAAAATATAAACCAACACATTTTGTGTCTAAAAGCCATCAAATTCTCTAAATAAAACATGATATTTGGAGATTTCCATGAAACAGTTCAAATGTACAGTCATAAGGGATAGAGAGAAGAGAAATTGTCAATATGGATTTCGACCAAACCACCCAGGCGGCTACGATCAACGGTATTAGATAAGGAGTCAAGCCTCCCATGGTTTCTGTTCGAGGCCAAATAATTATATTATATTTTATTCTATTTTAGAGTGAGATATATAGAAGACTAAGTTGAAGACGATTTTATTCTATTATAGAGTTTAAAAGAAAAAAATAGAGTAGGATTTTTAGATGTCTTTATATAAATGAATAGTTTAATTGAATATAATGAATGATATGTAAAATACTAAGCTTTATTGCACACTATTTGAAAACGAACACTGAAGCCTTCAAACAAGTTCTAAATAAGGACACTGCAATTACGAACGTAGAGAAAAAAGAACGAGTTCATAAGTTGGATATATAGTCAAACTTTTGTTGGTACAATCACACATTCAGAGTATAAAAGTTTAAGAAAACAAGGAATTTGAAACAACCAAATATAGTACCAAGAGAAAGAGGAAACATGAACAAGTTCATAAGTTGATAAGACCAACAAAAGCAACTTGTGTTCAAAGAGATCTAATACCTAGTCAAATAGGCAGAAGTCGTATAAGACCTCAATGCGTTCATATACATCGTCATAATTGACAAAAATGATATCAAAAGGGTAATCAGCGGTTGAGTCATTCGGGCGTCTGAACTCTTTTACCCTCTCCAAACATTGCTTCTCAAGATTTCCGACCATGTTAATGTTGAAACACTTGCGTAGATCAAGGTGTTCCAAGAGAGGACAACCGTCAAGAATGGCGTTCAAGCCACTAGCAGTTAATCTGTCCCCAAGAAGCTGGAGGTGGCGTAGTTCAGGCATGCTTTCAGCGATTGCTAGTGCATACTCATCATCACAGTCGATGCCAAAGGTCCCGTAATTTAACTCATCTAACCCAAGTGAATCTGACCCTGAGGAGTTTAGCTTCAATGTCTTTAGTTGTGGGCAAGCGTGGCCTATTGCTTTCAAATTCAGTTTAAGCGTTGGGTGTGAGACCTCAAGGGTTTCAAGCAATGGAATTTTTTCGATTGCGTTCACAAGTCCTTTGTTCGATATAGATGTATGGTGATGGTACATTCGAAATCCAAGTCCAAGACTTCTCAGATTACTTGATCTGCAAATAATTGTGTGTCGATTTAAATCATTAACTAAAAATAACAATAACGATTATAAATTCTCAAAGTACTAATCAACGTAGAAAGCATGTAAAATAACAAGAGCAAAGAGTGATGTGTTATACGAGCGTTTGGGACGACTATTATATGGCTCGAAAACTGAAATTCTAGTGATGCTTTAAGAAGAACTATGATTAAGAGTAACTATTTTGTGTAGGGGATAGAGAGAGTGTAACAAAACAAGACTCGAACAATGTAAGAAAAAGGACATTTTGTGTCTAACTATTCACATACACTGAAATCAAATAAAAGCCGTATATATTTCTCTAAACTTAGCGCATACTTGAAAGTGTAAGGGATAGAGAGAAGAGAACCTATCGGCAATGTAGGTGAGGAGAGAATCGGTGGCGAAGTTCTCAATGTAGATCTCCAGCAAGCCGCCCTGGCTGAGATCAACAGCTTGACGGCACAAAACATCAAATATCAAGTTGCCCGGTCCGCGATTTCCCAGGTCACGCATATCGATTTTACACCACATCGATGGGTCTTTACAGATGCGTCGCCACGATGTGCAGACCTTCTGAGCGTTTTCAAGTATCTCAATAGCACCAAGTCGGAGCAGGATCGAAGACGTCAACTCCGACGGAAGATCCGTCCAGTTTCTTGGTTCTTCTCTGTCTTTTATTACGATAACTACACTTTAGATTTGGATAATGCTATGCTTATGTTAATCCTTATCTCTCTACTTCTCTTAGTCCTTATCACATTACGATTCTAGCTCTATCTTCTACGAACATCTACTTGTATAAATACTTGACTACTTCTACATGAATAAGACAACCTTTCTACAAACTATTTCATGGTATCAGAGCCTACCCAATTCTACTAAATTTTTTTTCTACAAAACACTTTCTCTATTTTCTTCAACAATGTCTACTACTGATGGTACCATCACCCCCACCGATGGTGCTCCTCCAGCTCCTACTACTACTACTGCCACAACCGTTCTTACGGAGTCTTCCCCATACTATCTCCATCCCTCTGACAATCCTGGTGCACTAATCACCTTGGTGATGCTTCGTGGAGACAATTATTCTGAATGGGCAACAGAACTTTCCAACTCGTTGCAGGCTAAACAAAAACTTGGTTTCATTCATGGAACCGTTGTTAAACCTGCAACAGACCCGAAACTTTCTCGCTGGTTAGCCACAAATTCAATGATTGTCGGGTGGATCCGTACATCCATAGATCCAAAGATTCGTTCGACTGTTACTTTTGTTCCTGATGCACACAAACTTTGGGACAATATCCTACGCCGCTTCTCTGTTAAAAGTGGTGTTCGTATTCATCAACTTCGTGATGAGATCAGCAACTGTCGCCAAGATGGACAATCTGTTCTTGAGTTTTATGGCCGTCTTTCCAAACTTTGGGAGGATTTGGACAACTTGAAGACTTCTCGTTCCTGTTCATGTGACGCTTCTGCAGATATTGAAAAAGAACGAGCAGACATTCGTGTTCATCAATTTCTTCTCGGTCTTGATGACTCACGTTTCCGCAACATACGTTCTAAACTAATCGATGAAGATCCTTTGCCTGATATGGCCAATGTCTATTCCCGTGTCATCCGTGAGGAACAACTCATCCACTCTGCCCGATCCAAGGAACTCAAAGCAGAGGTTGTTGGTTTTTCTGTGAAGACTGATTCCACCGAAGATCCTCCTCCTCTTGCTTTGGCTGCTGTGGCTCGTTCCCGTGATCCCAACCGTTTTTGCACTCACTGTTCTCGCAAAGGACACGATAATACAGAGTGTTTTCTTCTTCACGGTTATCCTGATTGGTGGTATGATCAACAACGTTCTACATCTCATCCTGGCACTGTCTCTACTCAACGTGGTCGTGGGGGTCGTTTTTCTAGTTCAGGGAGTCGTGGGAGAGGTCGAAGCAATCCTGCTCGTGCTAACTTCTCCAACACGTCAGCTCCCACCACGTCATGGAGCACCGATCAGATAACACAACTCCTACAACTGCTTCAAACACCTCGTACTACGATATCCTCCGAAAAATTGTCCGGTAAAGCACAATTCACTGATATCATTATTGACACAGGTGCTTCACACCACATGACCGGCAACCTTGCCTTACTGACCGAAGTCATTGACATTCTTCCATCTGCTGTTGTGTTTCCTGATGGGAAACTCTCACGAGCAGTAAAACGCGGAAAGCTTATTCTAAGCCGCGATTACTACTTACTCGATGTCTTATACGTTCCAGGCTTCAATTGCACTTTGATCTCTGTTTCTCGCCTACTTAAGCAAACTGGTTGCATTGCAATATTTACTGATACTCTGTGTGTCTTGCAGGACCGTTTTACGAGGACCCTGATTGGGGCAGGTGAAGAACGTGAGGGGGTTTATTACTTTACGGGAGTCACGGCTGCACGGGTTCATCGTACTGATTCTGGAACGGCTTCTAAATCGGAACTTTGGCATCGACGACTTGGACATCCCTCTTTTCGTATTTTATCTACATTACCGGTTTTAGACAAGTTGTCTTTTGATTCTATTCAATCTACATCTTGTGAGATTTGTTTTCGCGCTAAACAAACGCGTGGTGTTTTTCCTGAGAGTTCTATAAAGCTACTGAACCGTTTTCTCTTATTCACTATGATGTTTGGGGGCCATATCGACATCGTTCCTCCTGTGGTGCACAACATTTTCTTACTGTTGTTGATGATTACTCTCGAGCAGTTTGGATTTATTTGATGTTAGAAAAGTCTGAAGTCGCAAATCTTATTCAACAATTTTTTGCGCTTTGTGAAAAACAGTTTGGCAAACCAGTCAAGAAAATTAGAACTGATAACGGAAGTGAATTCATGGTTCTCAAATCTTACTTCAAGAAAACCGGTGTTGAGCATCAAACCTCCTGCGTCGACACTCCGCAACAAAATGGCCGTGTCGAACGCAAACATCGACACCTTTTAAATGTGGCACGCGCATGTCTCTTCCAAGCTCGCCTACCTGTTTCTTTTTGGGGTGAAAGTGTCTTAACTGCTGCTCACCTCATTAACTATACACCAACAAATGTCTTAGATGGCAAGTCACCTTATGAAGTCCTTTTCAACAAGAAACCTGATTATGACCACTTACGTGTCTTCGGTTGCCTTTGTTTTGCTCACCGTCGCTCACGTGATAAGGACAAATTTGGAGATCGAAGCCGTTGCTGCATTTTTGTTGGTTACCCCTTTGGCAAGAAAGCTTGGCCGCTGTATGATCTTGACCGTACTGAGTTCTTTTCCAGCCGTGACGTTGTGTTTTCTGAAGATACGTTTCCTGGTGTTGGCAAGGATGACTACGTTACTCCTCCAATGAATCATTATGACGCTGCATTTGATGATTGGCTTGTTCCTGATCCGCTTCCTTCATTGGCGATTCCGACAACACTTCCCCCAACGTCGGCTTCGCCTGTTCCTCCTTCAACAGCGGAACCCACTCTGGAGTCTCTATCAGTACCACCGCCACCTGCTCCGAAACAGTCGAAACAGGACACAACTAGCTCTGTTTGTGAACAGAGTCCAGTTACTCCGTTACCAGAGTCACCATCTCCACCGTCGACTCCTCTGGCTATTTCCGATCAGCAACCATTGGAACCTGCAACTCATACTGCTTCTCCAGGACTTCCTGAATTACTTGGCAAAGGTCACCGCCAAAAGTTTCCTTCTGTCTTGCTCAAAGAATACATCACCAACTCTACGCAACATAAACCCTCACACGTTCTATCTCCGCCTGGTCAAGGTTCTCTTACAACGTCCTCAGGTAAAACACCGTATCCTATTGCTAATTATGTAACTGATGCTGCTTTTTCAGTTTCACATCGTGCTTATATGGCGTCTATTCTTCATTCCGATGAGCCAAAGTACTACAAGGATGCTGTTAAACACAAAATCTGGTGTGATGCTATGTCTAAAGAAATTTCTGCTCTTGATGACCAGCATACGTGGGATGTTACTACGCTCCCACCGGGTAAGAAAGCTATTGGTAACAAATGGATATTCAAGAATAAGTATCGATCAGATGGTTCTCTTGAACGTCACAAGGCTCGTCTTGTTGTTCTTGGTAACAATCAAACCGAGGGTGAAGACTTCACCGAAACCTTTGCTCCGGTTATCAAGCTTAAGACAGTTCGCTTTCTTCTTCGACTTGCTGCCGCACATAACTGGGAAGTTCACCAAATGGACGTTCATAACGCCTTTCTACATGGGGATCTTGAGGAAGAAGTATACATGAAACTCCCTCAAGGCTTTGCATGTTCCGATCCCACTAAAGTTTGTCGCCTACGCAAGTCACTCTACGGTCTCCGTCAAGCTCCTTGATGCTGGTTCTCTAAGTTGTCTACGGCTCTCATTAAGTTTGGTTTCTCGTAGAAGTATGCAGACTACTCATTGTTCTCTAAAATTCGTGGCAATATCTGTCTTCATATCCTGGTTTATGTTGATGATTTTGTGCTTGCGTGCAATGATAAAGACACTCTGCAGGAATTCAAAGATTATCTCCATCAGTGCTTTCACATGAAGGATCTTGGACGCCTCAAATACTTTCTTGGTATTGAGGTCGCCTGCAGCTCTGCTGGTTTCTTCTTGTCACAGCGCAAATATGCTCTAGATATCATTGCCGAGACTGGTCTACTTGGTGCTCAACCTGTCTCCACTCTGATGGAAATCAATCACAAGCTTCTTACTGTCAAAGGCTTACCTGCTGATGCTCCACGGTACCGTCGTCTTGTTGGTCGCCTCATTTATCTCACACATACTCGTCCTGAACTCAGCTACGCCATCCATGTTCTCTCGCAATGTATGCAATGTCCTCTTCAACCTCATTGGGAGGCTGCTATTCGTGTTGTCTGCTATCTCAAGGGTTGTCCGGGTCAGGGCATTCTCATTGGTTCTGACTCTGATCTGACCATCTCTGCCTTCTGTGACTCGGATTGGAATGGTTGTCTCCTCTCTCGTCGCTCTCTCAGTGCCTATATTGTCTTCATTGGGGATTCTCCGATTTCGTGGAAGGCTAAGAAGCAGGACGTCAGTTCTCGCTCTTCGTCGGAAGCTGAATACCGGGCTATGGCTTATACACTCTGTGAGCTCAAATGGTTCAATGAACTGGCTATCTCTCTAGCTGTTCCTCGTTCCACTCCTATGCGTTTGTTCTGTGATAGCAAATCTGCAATCTACATTGCCACAAATCCTGTCTTTCACGAACGTACAAAGCATGTGGAATCCGACTGTCACCAAGTTCGTGATGCCGTCCACGCCAAGCTCATTACTCTCCACCATGTCTCTACACACAACCAACTTGCTGATATCCTCACTAAAGCATTACCTGGTCCAGCATTTGAAGGTCTTCTTTCCAAGTTGGGTATTCGGCATCTCATACTTCCAACTTGAGGGAGGGTATTACGATAACTACACTTTAGATTTGGATAATGCTATGCTTATGTTAATCCTTATCTCTCTACTTCTCTTAGTCCTTATCACATTACGATTCTAGCTCTATCTTCTACGAACATCTACTTGTATAAATACTTGACTACTTCTACATGAATAAGACAACCTTTCTACAAACTATTTCATCTTTCATCATCAGCGGAGGCACGAAAGTAGACAACGTAGAGGAGGAGGCTGCCATTTTCGAGGATAAGAAATGAAGTGTAGTGTTTCTGACCTTTACGGCTCTGGTCTGTAAATAAAAATTAGGTCTATGTAAGTATTATGTGTATGTGGTACAATTCATGCCACGTAAATTAGACTCAAACAAGGCCACACGCGCTAATTATGATTCATTGATTTTCTAATTAGGCAGGCCACTGATGATTTTAGTAGGAAATCGAGAATAGACTCGTTTCTATTTTAGTAAAAATGTAATTCGGTTTTGTTTTTATAATCAGTTGTTTCTTATATTTTACATTTGTCAAATTTGATATAAATAAATGTGATTAGTTAGAGAATGTGTATGGTCAGAGAGACCATTTAGTTATATAGTTTTATTTTTGTCAATCAAGGTTTTTTAAAATTTAATTTATCTTTCAAGTTCTAACAGCTTTTTCTTTTCCTTTTTTTTTTTTTTCTTGAAGTCTCAAAATCACGGCTATAAAACCAATGAATGTAAAGAAAAAGATCACATCTTGCTATCTATAAAGAATGAGTGTTGGTTAGTCTATATGCATTCTTTAGCTTTTCTATTAATCAGAACAGAACTAACGTGGACGGTGTACACGAACAAGTAAATTATTGTTACACTAGAAAAAAAAAACATTTGAAAACATGTGCTATATTTAATGAATGCTTAGATTAAAAACTGAAGTATATTTACGGAAACCAAAAAGACATACGAAGAAATCGAAGAGAAAAAAAATGAATAAGAGAAAAGTTCTTATAGAAAATAAATACTAAGCTTAAATCAACGACAAAACGAAGAGCATTACATCAAATTTTAAGCTCGAACTAACGAAAGAAAGATGAAAGCTTACCGCAAGTCATTGAACATGTAGAAACTGAGGTTTCTCACAATGAATTTGTTTAGAGGGGAAACAAATTCAATAACAATCTCTCCAAAGATTTAAATCAAAATAAGAGTAAGAAAGGGAGAAATGAAATCTCTTGAGGAACAAGTTAGGTTTTGCTCAAGAACAAAGAGGAATTTAGGGTTTTGTATTAATGATTGGATGATCTTACAATGAGAGGATTGCCCTCTATTTATAGGTATTCAAAGATCTACTGAATATATTCGAGGATATACTAAATATATTGACTTTCCTAATTACAGGCGAACTGATTAGGAAAGTCCTTCCTTTCTTGCTTGACCAGCCGCAGGGCGAGTTGAAGTGTCGGTTTGTCACCTCGTCCATGGGCTTCTCGGTGTTACTGGGCCTTCAGAGACGAAGTCCAAACTTAGGCCGAGCTCCCGGTTTAGATAACCGGTTCTTTTAACGGGTTTAGATCGGTATGTTGGGGGTGCTAATTCCCGCACCAACAGAACAGAAGAAGGACACCTCAAGCGGCTTATAAACTCACTGTTCCTTGTTGGTTGAGCACATTTCTCTATGTAGGAATACTCAATCTTACTTAAGTAACATGCTGATGTTTGATTATGTTATGCCATTTCATAAACGAGTCAAAAAGTAGGTAAACTAACCAAACTTGGGAGGCAAACAACAATAAATTATCCCCATTGTGCAAAACACTGACCTCCAAAACAGTATTGTAAAAACAAACGCTCTATCAAACAACATGCATTTTCTCATGAGTACCTTTAGTTCTCTACTAAACCCATCCTATCAAGGAAAGCATAAACTCTTGCAGAAAATAAGTTGATGTTCCAAAAGGAATATGGTATATCACAAGTATAAGTGTATTTTACTTAGCTTAGGATAGTTTTACTAAGTTAAAATAAATACAAGTATAAGTGTATATAAGGGAAGCTTGTACAACTAAATTCATTAATGAGAATAACAGAAATATTTTCACATTTCTCTCTCAGTTCGATCTCACTCTCTCTAGTTCATCGTCTTCCTCTTCTCAGATTCTGTTACAAGAGTCTTAATATGGTATCAGAGCTTCCACGATTCTGTGAGCTATGAGTGCATCTTCGATTGAGCTAATTCTCATTCATCTTTTTTGGTTTCTTTCGTTTCTGTTGGATCTATCATATCTTCTCATTTCTGCGATTCTTTAATTCGTGTTCGCAAGCGAGATCTGATCTTTGTTTCTTGTTCTATTCTCTAATCGATCTTTGAATCTTATTCGATTGATCTTTGTTTCTCTCATGGCGTCGAGTGTGGTGCGTCCGTCAAATTCTCCAATTCGTCCGTCAAATGTTTCGAATCGCACTGATCTTTATGCGAGTCCTTATTCTCTATTGAGTAACGATCATGCTGGGTTGCAGATTGTTACCGATCGACTTGATGCAGGAGCCGAGTTTCATTCTTGGAGGAGATCTGTTAGGATGGCCTTGAATGTGCGTAATAAGCTTGGCTTCATCGATGGTACGATTCCTAAACCACCTTTAGATCATCCAGATTCAGATGCTTGGTCTAGGTGTAACGATATCATCATCACTTGGTTGATTGGGTCTGTTTCGAAGAAGATAGGCAAGAGTCTATTGTATATACCTACTGCAGAAAAGATCTGGAAAAATTTAGTCTCTCGCTTTAAGCAAGATGATGCACCTCGTGTGTATGAAATTGAACAAAGGCTTAGTACTATTCAACAAGGGGCTTTAGATGTGAGTGCGTATTACACAGAGCTTGTTACCTTATGGGAAGAGTATACGAACTACATAGAGCTACATGTATGTACCTGCGGTCATTGTGAATGTAATGCTGCGATCTTATGGGAGAAGTTGCAACAACGCAGTAGAGTTACAAAATTTCTGATGGGGCTTAATGAGAGTTATGAGCAAACAAGAAGGCATATTCTCATGTTAAAGCCTATTCCTGGTATTGAAGAAGCGTACATTATTGTTGCTCAGGATGAGAGACAACATGTTGTGAAGCCTGTTATTAAGACGGAAAGTGTTGCTTTTCATGCTACGAGATCTTTTGATGGAAACCAATCTTTTGGGCAGGATCAAGTGGAGTTTGCTGCGGCTTATAATACATATCGTCCAAGAGGAAATCGACCTCTATGTACCCATTGTGGAAAGTTGGGTCATACTGTTCAGACATGTTTCAAGGTGCACGGGTATCCTCCTGGTTACAAACCTCCTGGTTCCACGAATACAGGGCAATCTGGTAGCAAGTCTACTTTTGTTCCTAGAGGTTTAGGTGCATCCAACACGAGACCACAATATCCACAGTACATGCCGAATCCAAACTCCAACTTTGGTTCACAGCAAAGAACTGTTGCGAATGTTTTTACTGAACAACAGTCGTCTTCTCTGGCTGGGATCATTGGTGCCACACCTATCTCTATGCCATATTATCCATCTCCGGCTGTTAATCCTGTGAATCTTGATGTCAGTAGGTTGAATCAAGAACAAGCTCAGACATTGATAAATCAATTGACTTCACATGCTCAGAGTTCTACTTCAGAGCCTCCAGTTACATTGAGTCAGGCTTCTATCTCTGAACAGGGTGTCATGGCTGTTCAATCGTCTTCTGGTAAAGTTTTCAATATCTCTAATAACCTTCGCTATGAAAACCATATTCTTACATATCGTCATCATTATCTTTCTTCTTTATAAAATGCTTTTGCCTAGGTTCTTGGATAATAGACAGTGGTGCTACTAGTCATGTTTGCTGTGATTTGTCAAAATTTAGGGAAACTTTCTTAGTCTCAGGGGTCACAGTAACTCTACCTGATGGTAATAAACTCGACATTAAGCATGTTGGAACCATACATTTGTCTGATGCATTAGTTTTATACAATGTTCTTTATGTTCCTGCATTTCAATTCAACCTGATTAGCATAAGTTCATTGTTGCATGAT
This sequence comes from Camelina sativa, assembly GCF_000633955.1. NCBI lineage: Eukaryota > Viridiplantae > Streptophyta > Magnoliopsida > Brassicales > Brassicaceae > Camelina > Camelina sativa. The sequence goes on from NC_025689.1 coordinate 26,542,057, forward strand.
AGTAATTGCTCAGCTCATTTTTATCCTACTGCATGTTTCCTATAGGAGTCTTCTCAGGGATGGATGATTGGGAGTGGTAGACTTTTTCGCAATCTCTACATTCTTAATACTCACTCTCAATCTGCATTTTCATCTGCTGAGTCTCCTGCTTGCGTCAACTTCTGTGGAACCTTGTCTACTGATGGCAGTCTCTGGCATCAACGCCTTGGGCATCCCTCAGTTGCCAAGTTACAAAGTTTAGCTAATATTTTAACATTGTCCAAGTCTATCATTCAAAGTCATGATCATTGTCACATATGTCCACTAGCTAAGCAAAAGCGTCTGTCTTTTCCATTTCATAATAACATGTCTTCATCTCCTTTCGATTTGATCCATTTAGATATTTGGGGACCTTTCCCTGTTGTGTCTGTAGATGGTTATAAGTATTTTCTTACCATTGTTGATGATTGTACAAGGGTGACTTGCATTTACATGCTCAAAAATAAAAGTGATGTTTCAAAAGTGTTTCCAGTTTTTCTTGCTTTAATACATACTCAATATCAATCAAAAATCAAAGCTATTAGGAGTGATAATGCCCCAGAATTAGGTTTTACTTCTTTAGTTCAAGAACATGGTATCATTCACTATTTCTCTTGTGCATATACACCTCAACAAAACTCACTAGTGGAAAGAAAACATCAACATTTACTCAATGTGGCTAGGGCTTTGCTTTTTCAATCTAATATACCAATAGCTTACTGGAGTGACTGCATTCTTACTGCTGCTTTCTTAATCAATAGGATTCCTTCTGTTCTTCTAGAAAATATGTCTCCATATGAAAAATTGATGCATAAGAAACCAAATTACTCTGCTCTTAAAACATTTGGCTGTTTATGCTATGCTAGTACTTTGCCAGTTGATCGTACCAAATTAACTCCTAGAGCTCAATCTTGTGTTTTTCTAGGATATATCCATTAGGCTACAAAGGTTATAAAGTTCTAGATTTAACAACAAATGTGGTTTCTATCACTAGAAATGTTATCTTCCATGAAACGGTTTTTCCATTTTTGAAAAAGGAACAATATCAATCTGATTTTTTCTCTCATACCATTTTACCAACTTTTCCTGCTTGCGTTATTCCATCTCCTGAAGTTTTACCATATGTTTCATCTTCTGCATCACCATCTCATAATCCTATAGAATTTTAGCTGATACTCATGCATCTTGTTCATCTTCGAATCCTAATGCATCATCGGGTTTAGTATCTAGGGTCAGTCAAACTGAGAACTCTGAGACTAATAATGTTTCTTTACCTAGGGGTAGGTCTAAGCAACAGACCAAGGCACCTAGTTACTTATCCGATTATCACTGTGCATTAGCATCCATTTCTTCACCATTACCAAACACTCATACTACTCCATATCCTCTTTCATCTGTTCTTTCATATGATCGTTTCAATCCACATTATTGTTCCTATATCTTATCATATTTTGTGGAGACTGAACCAAAGACTTTTAAGCAAGCCATGGCTTCTGAGAAGTGGACGGGAGCTTGTAATGATGAACTGTTTGCTATGGAGCTTAACAAGACATGGACGGTTACTTCTCTTCCACCTGGCAAGAATGTGGTTGGCTGCAAATGGGTTTTCACAATCAAGTATCACTCTGATGGTTCAGTGGAGAGATACAAGGCTAGATTAGTTGCCAAAGGATACACTCAGCAAGAAGGAGTTGATTATGATGAAACCTTCTCTCCTGTGGCTAAACTAACTAGTGTTAAACTGATGTTGGATTTGGCAGCTAAAGGGGGCTGGAGATTAACACAAATGGATGTTTCCAATGCTTTCTTGCACAGTGAGCTTGATGAGGAGATTTATATGAGTCTTCCTCAAGGCTATACTCCAGGTAACATGGAATCACTTCCCCCTAATCCGGTTTGTCGATTACACAAGTCGATCTACGGTTTAAAACAAGCATCTAGACAATGGAATAAGCTTTTTACCTCTATTCTGGTTGGTGCTGGGTTTATGCAGTCTAAATCTGATACGACATTGTTTGTGAAGTACACACCAACTAGTTTCATTGCGGTTCTGGTTTATGTGGACGACATAGCCATTGCTAGTAGTAATGATAAGGATCTCGATGATCTTAAGCAAGTATTGCACACTGCTTTTAAGATCAAAGAATTAGGACCTCTTCGGTTTTTCCTTGGCTTGGAGATTGCCAGGACAACTAAGGGCATTTCTGTGTGTCAGCACAAATACACGTTGGATCTTCTGGAGGATACTGGTCTTTTAGCGTGCAAACCTGCTATTGTGCCAATGGATCCTTATGTTACTCTTACTAAAGATACTGGAACGCCGATGGATTCTGCTACACCATATCGGGAACTCATTGGTCGACTCTTGTATCTGACTATTACGAGGCCAGATATTGCCTATGCGGTGCACACTTTGAGTCAATTCTTGCAGTTTCCCACTGATGTCCATATGCATGCTGGACTGCGAATCCTCAAGTATCTTAAGGGAAGTCCAGGATAGGGTTTGTTCTATTCGGCGGCTAATGATGTTTGTATCAATGCCTTTGCTGATGCAGACTGGGGAAAATGTCTTGACTCACGTCGCTCTGTTTCTGGTATTTGCCTCTATATTGGACGATCCTTGATTTCTTGGAAGTCAAAGAAACAAAAGGTGGCTAGTAGAAGCAGTACTGAAGCTGAATACAGGAGCTTAGCTGATGCTACTTGTGAGATACTTTGGATACATAAGCTTTTGAAGGATTTTCATGCCCAGGTCTCAACCACGGCGAAACTGTTCTGTGACAATAATTCGGCGATATATATTGCAACGAACCCAGTCTTTCACGAACAGACTAAGCATATTGACATCGACTGTCATGTTACAAGGGATCAACTCAAGCTTGGGAATCTCAAAGTTCTTCATGTTTCAAGTGAGAATCAATTGGCTGATATACTGACAAAACCGCTGCATCCGAAGCCTTTTCATTCTCTACTTGGTCGAATGTCATTGTCAAACCTTTATAATCCTTCCTCTGTTTAGGATTCAAAGGTTTGCGGGGGTGTATCACAAGTATAAGTGTATTTTACTTAGCTTAGGATAGTTTTACTAAGTTAAAATAAATACAAGTATAAGTGTATATAAGGGAAGCTTGTACAACTAAATTCATTAATGAGAATAACAGAAATATTTTCACATTTCTCTCTCAGTTCGATCTCACTCTCTCTAGTTCATTGTCTTCCTCATCTCAGATTCTGTTACAAGAGTCTTGATATGGTAAGCAACATTACATATTGGTACTCAAAGGCTTTGAGTCAAAGCCAACTTACATTCCAACAATCTTCAAATCGAGAGCAAGCTGACAATGCATTCCACATTGCATAAGTAATAGAAGATTACAAACAGATAAAGAAGAGATAACTTGATCTGCAAGGAACGGCATTAAACAAGGCCCACGGGTAGCTTCTATCATCGGCTTTCTTTGAAACCCTTACTCTAAAATTTTTGATTGGTCAACACAATTAAATTGCATATCATCTGAAGGAATTTACAAAAAAAAAAAAAAAAAAAGAAATGACTGTCTCTGTTTCAGGCAAGTGAAGCCATGTTTCGTTTTGTCCTGAATTTTTTTTTCGCATGCGTCCGACTATTGAACAATTATTGTGTAATATCTTTCTTCTTTTGTTTAGTATATAAAACAATAATACTTTAAGGACTTTTGTGTATTCAATTTGAATGTCTCTCTAGCTGTAATTTTACTCTTAATATTACTAAGATTTTTAAAATAAAGGTGACGCTTCATCATTGTTAGTCAATGTTAAATGATATATTAATTTAAGTCTCTTTCCTTCAGTGACATATGCATAAAATTACCTACCACTACGACGAATAAAAAATGTTTTTGGATCCACCAATGGCTCTCTTTTCTCTCGTAGCAGAAAGAGTCGAGTGGTACCAGCAAGTCTCCGTTAGACCTTAGCCACGAGACTTTACAAGCTTCCTTCTCCTTTCCATGAAATTTACAGGGTGTGTATTCAATTTGACATTTTAAGTGATTTGTGTAAAAGTTACAAATCCTATGTTATTCAATCATGGATTTTAAAAAGTCTCATGAAATCCACGGTTATTGAATTGATGATTTAGAAATCTACTTTAAAATCCATTGTTATTCAAAACAGTTTGTGGATTTGGATTTTAATAAGTTTTATGGATTCTGGAGGATTTGAGAGGATTTGTTTAGTTAAAAATACAGAAATCCAAATCTCATAGTTTTAGATGGGATTTGAAAGAATTTTACTATAAGTCATATCAACTTCCCTAAAATCTATCAAAATTCCAAATATCCTAAATCTCATACAATCCTCCAAAATCATTGTTTCAATACACCCCCATATTAATCAAAAAAGTCTACTTTAAAACTTTCCCTAACTTCTTTTAAGTTTTTTTTTCCTCTCAAACTACAATCTACAAGCTATTGTTCTTAACACTGTGACTTTCCAAAACAAAGATTTTGCTAATTTTGTTCTTAGCCTAATGGCATCTTCTTCCTCCTCTTCCCACAATTGGGTATACGATGTTTTCCGAGCTTCAGCGGGGAAGACGTCCGCGTAACTTTCCTCAGTCACTTTCTAAAAGAGCTTGATCGGAAATTGATCATTGCTTTCAAAGACAACGAGATAGAGAGAAGCCAATCGCTCGATCCTGAACTTAAACAGGCAATAAGGACTTCAAGAATCGCAGTAGTTGTGTTCTCTGAAAGTTACGCCTCTTCAAGCTGGTGTCTAAACGAACTGATGGAGATTGTGAAATGTAAAAAAGAGTTTGGTCAAATGGTGATACCGATTTTCTACCGTTTGGATCCTTCTCATGTGAGGAAACAAACCGGAAAATTTGGAGAGGCTTTCTCAAAGACTTGTCAGAACAAAACAGAGAATGAAACAAAACTTTGGCGGCAAACTTTGACCGATGTAGCAAATATCCTTGGTTATCATTATCAAAACTGGTACCAAATTTTGATATATGTATCCTTTATCATATCTTATACACTTTGATATGCTTAATATTTTTGAAACGATATTTCTCCTTTTTAGGGATAATGAAGCAAAAATGATTGAAGATATCTCAAATAATGTTTTGAAGAAACTTTTACTAACCACATCAAAAGACTCTGAGGATTTGGTTGGCATCGAAAACCATATCATTGAGATGAGTGCATTGTTAAATTTGGAATCTGAGGATGGTTGGGTTATGGGGTACGTCAGGAATTGGCAAAACTACCATTGCTAGAGCTTTGTTTGGTCGAATCGCTTGTCGGTTCCAAGGTAGTGCTTTTATAGAGAGAGCATTCATACATAAGAGTATGAAAATTTATTCTAGTGCAAACTCAGATGACTATAATATGAAGTTGCATTTACAAAAAAGCTTTTTGTCTAAAATTTTAGACAACAAACAAATAAAGATAGAGAGTTTAGTTGCAGTTGAAGAAAGGCTAAAACACCGAAAAGTTCTAATCTTTATTGATGATTTGAATGATCAAGTGGTGTTAGATGCCTTGGTTGGTCAAACTCATTGGTTTGGAAGTGGAAGTAGAATCATTGTCATTACACAAGACAAGCATTTTTTAAAGGCCCATGGTATTAATCATATTTATGAGGTTTGTCTCCCATCTAAAGAGCTTGCTCTTGAGATATTTTGTCGATCAGCTTTCAAGAAAAATAATCCACCCAATGGTATGATGGAGCTGGCCTCTGAAGTTGCCTTACATGCTGGTAATCTTCCGTTGGGTCTAAAAGTTTTGGGTTCGTATTTACGTGGTCGGGAAAAAGAAGACTGGATAGATATGCTTCCTAGCCTTTGTGTTAGGCTGAATGGAAAAATTGAGAGAACACTAAGAGTCAGCTATGAAGGGTTAAATAACAGAAAAGATGAAGCCATATTTCGACACATTGCATGTCTTTTTAATGGTGAGACTGTCGACGACATAAAGCTGCTACTAGCAGATAGTGATTTGGATTTTAATGTCGGGTTTAAAAACCTCGTTGATAAGTCTCTTATACATGTAAGAGAAGACTATGTTGAGATGCACTGTTTATTACAAGAGATGGGTAAGGAGATTGTCCGTGCACAGTCTAATAAGCCTACGGAGCGGGAATTTCTTGTGGACTCGAAGGATATTTGCGATTTACTTGAAGATGATACTGTAAGTATTTTGGTGCACTTTTTATATATATCTCTCATTTGATAAGATTGTATATTGATATTGATACCGCAATCTTAGGATACCGGCAAAAAGGTCTTAGGTATAGCATTGGATATGGATGAGATTGATGAACTGCATATACATGAGAATGCCTTCAAAAGGATGCCTAATCTCCTTTTTCTAAAAATATACACAAAGAAATGGGACTTCATCAAGAGGTTAACAAAGAAACAACAGGACTACAAGAAAGAAGTGAGATGGAACTTACCAGAAAGCTTCAACTATTTGCCCCATAAACTTAAATTACTAAGGTTGGACGGATATCCTATGAAATGCTTGCCTCATAACTTTCGTCCTGGAAACCTCGTTAAGCTCCAAATGCCAGGGAGCAAACTCGAAAAATTGTGGGAAGGAGTTCATGTAAGTTTTACGCACACTTATTGTATTATTTGTATCGAGATTAAATTCTTATATTGCTTTTAGATATAAATTACGTCTAAGTTGTTTATTTTCTAGACACTCCAAGGGCTAAAGGATATAGATTTGCATGGATCTACAAATTTGAAAGAAATCCCTGATCTCTCAATGGCAACCAATCTCAAGACACTTGATTTTAGCGGTTGCTCAAATTTAGTGGAGCTTCCTGCCTCTATTCAGTATCTCAATAAACTCGACACGTTGCGTATGTCATAATGCATAAATCTGGAGTCTCTTCCCAGTGGAATCAACCTCCAATCTCTTTCTACTCTTGATCTTTGTGAATGCTCACGGTTGAAGATTTTTCCTGACATCTCAACCAACATTTCTGTGCTCTACATAGACAATACGGCAATTGACGAATTCCTTTCTAGCTCGCGTCTAAAGAAACTCACCATTCTTCGCATGTATGGAATAAAGAGTGAGAAATTGTGGGAAAGAGTGCAGGTAACCTAACCTTATTTCCAAATTTTCTTGACCAATATTTATATACAAAATTATATTGTCCCTATTGCCTAGGTTAAATTTCTCAAACATTGTAAAAATAATTAGTAACAAGGCACTTTGCACGTATAATATATATATATATATATATTTTGTTTTGGTCAAAACACGTATAATATATATATATAACTTAAAAATGTAACTATTATTGAAGAGTGGAGCAAGTCACTTGAGTTAGTTTTATTTAACATCTTTACATTGTTTGTTTTGGTTCAGCCGTTTACACCTCTCATGGCCATGCTGCCTCACTCTTTAACGAGATTGTTTCTCTCGGATATTCCAAGTTTGGTGGAGCTTCCTTCCTCTATTCAGAATTTTACTAAACTTGAGTATTTGAGAATTCTAAACTGCAAAAATCTGGAGACGCTTCCCACAGGCATCAATGTCCGAGATCTCTCCGTCCTTGATCTCTCTGGATGCCCACGTTTGAGGTTTTTTCCTGATATCTCAACAAACATCGATTTGCTGAGAGTATGCAGTACAGGGATTGAAGAGGTTCCTTGGTGGGTCAAGAAGTTTTCTAAGCTTCAACACCTAAATATGAATGGATGCAGCAATTTAAAACGTGTATCCCTACACATTTTTGAACTGAAACATCTTGAGAAAGTTCATTTTTTAAATTGTGGGGGACTAACGGAAACTAGCTGGAATGATAGTTCAAGTGTTGTGGCAATGGAAACAGACAATATACCTGTCATCCTAGAAGAGGAAATCTCTTCTTTTCCGGAAAGTTTAATCAGCTGCTTCAACATGGATCAAGAAGTTCTCCTTCAACGACAATCAATTGCTTCTAAGTTCATGATGTTACCAGGTCAACAAGTACTTTCATATTTCACTCACCGTACTACGGGTACCTCTTTGACCAATATCCCTCTCCTTTACACCTCTTCCACTCAACCCTTCTTGAGATTTAAGGCTTGCGCCGTGGTCTGTCTAACCGAACCTGCTCCTGATGACGATTATCTTTTATATAAGATCCATGTATCTTGTCACTTCAAAGGTAGATTTGGGAACCACTTTGATACTCTTTACCCACCACATGCGTTCCAGAATTGTGAGAAGGGTGGCCACCTTGTTATATTCGACTGTTTTGTCCCTCTAAACAAAGACAATGCTTCTCTAGTTGAAGTGAATTACGAACAGGTGGATATACAACTTCATTTGAGTAATTATGATAATTGTTCCTTGTCTGAGTTAAAAGGTTGGGGTATACGCATCTTCAAGGACTTTTCATCACCGGAGAACCGACTTGGTAATGGAAATACTCTTCTACATGTTTCTGAAGCAAATGATGATGACGGTATGGTTAATAAGAAAGAACACAGTGAAGAGTGTGGAAACAGTTCTGAAGAACAAGATAAGAACAGGAAGCGAATGCGGGTAAGCGTTAAGCATAAACTGGACATTATATTGTATATGGTTCACTATTCCTTTTCAGGAACTATCGAAAAGTGTTTATATCACATATTTATTTCTTTATTTTGCAGATTATGTGAAGGACCTCTAAAACCCTCTGCTTTGCTCTGCTTCCGACTACAGGAGGAACACAAGATGTGACTATTTTAGCATTCCTAGATTATTTGGTTGGTGTAAAACCCTAGCTTGTTAAATTCCTTATGTCGTTTACGTTTCAAATAAATTCTAGCTTCTACAATGGTTTTAGCTATTTTCAAAAACTCAACTTAGTTCACCAATTCCACCTATACAACCGCTAGACCCAGAAAGTGCTATAGATACACAATATGGCTGCAAACTCCAACATATCCCCACAAACTTATTGAAGCCAAACAAGATCAAATAAAGGGGCTAGGAAGAACAAAATATCCAATCCTCAAAAAAAGCTGGGTTAAGCTTTACCATTCTTCGCCTTAAGGCAACAAAACATAAATTGGAAATAGCAAAGTTCGATCGAGCTTAATACCATGAACTGATCAGTAACAACATCAAGTTAATAGAACTGTGATTCATATATAAGCAAGAAGCACATTAAAAGCAAAAATTCATATCCCTCGTGGTTTCTCATTGCAAACTAAGTAAAAGGACTCTTTCATCCGGTTCATCAATTGAAACCCCAAAACCAAATGGATAAAACCACAGCTGTAGTGAAGTGAAGCTTCTCAGAAACTAGACACTAATGCAATAAACTAAGAACGAAGGTTCACTACTCAAACACAAGCTGGTCAAAATCATGACCTCTCATCTACCTCAAAGCAACAAGATAAAGGTTAAGACCATGACCAGATCTTAAACAGCAGAAACAGTGAATTCATATGTAACCAAGTAGAACACTGAAACTGTTAAAACCATGCTCTGACCAGATCTGAAACAGCATCCACATACTGAAACTATTATTCATATTTCGTTACTCGTCATCAAGTCCTCGCTAAACTTACGTAATTAAACCAAAAGGTTATACAATCCTATCTAAAGACACAACTGATTTACCATTTAATAAAAACTAACGAAGAAAAGAGATGCAAAATATGGCCACAAACACCAATCTCTTACAACCACACACTATAGTAAAGAAAAAACTTCTGTAACACAAGATGGTTTTAATCTTCACCTTCATCTACCTCTAAGCCAAAAAAAAAAAAAAAAGTTCAACCCTTGCTCGAGGGCAGTATATGATTGCGCTTATCGACATGACATCAATCCACTTACTGAAGCTATAATTCATATGTAAGCAAAGAGAACATTGGCAAACTACAATCTCTTGTTCAATTCATCATACAGAACCCAATATCAAATGGGACAAACCCACCATTGTAGTACAGTGAAGCAAGATCATAAACCAAGTAAAACTACAATCTCTGGTTCAATTCATCATACAGAACCCCAAAGATCAAATGTTCCAAAACCCACCATTGGAGTAACACTGAAGCTAAAAACTAACCTTACAAAGCAAAGGTTTTGAGGAAACCAGGATCACGTTTAGCTTTCTCCTGAAACTTCTTAAACCAACGATCCAAAATATCCATAGGAACAACCAATTTACTTCCATCAACACCACAAAAAGACTGCATAAAGTTAAACAAATTCTCCCCAACTTTCATAGCCAATCTCTCAATCCTCCTCTCCGCCACAACATCCATCGAACTTAACGCCGCCGCATCCTCAACAGAAACACCGATCTTGGCCGATAAAGAACTCGAATCACCCGCCGTGAGCTGCATCTGAGCAGCACTACCAGGTTCAGGCCATTGAAGTGACAAAACAGCAGAAGGTCTAGCTAAAGTCACAGCACCACAGAACACAAAAGCTGATCCTGGGGATTGAACGTATACAGCTAAAGCTTTATCTGGTGGGAGATTGAAGTTGTTTAACAAGAAGATACACATCTCTGAGATTTGATCATATGCTTCACCTGTAAACAAAAAACAAAAAGATTGGATTTTTCGATTAGGGTTTCTGATTTGGGGATTTAGGGTTTTTGAAAATTTTGTTTTGTTTGGGGGAGAAGGGTATGTGTATTATACTTACCGACGAAGTGGTTCATGTCGAGAACCCAATGGAAAGTATCGATTTGAGTGAAGGTTGAGATGTCGATTGGGAAACTTCGATTGGGGAAGACGACGCCGAACATTGTTGATTTTTTGGGTTAAGGATTTTAATTTTGAGTGAGGAGAGGTTTTGAAGATTGTGTTGGAGATGGGGGGACTGATGAAGAAGACAGATAGAGAGTGAGAAGATGATTCTAGAAGATTTTAGAAAGAGCTAATCTATGGTTTCCGCACAAAGAAGACTAATAAATGTAAGAGAATTTACATATTAAAAAAACAACTAAAAATTAAGCGAAAAATTAATGTTTTTTTTTTTTTCAAAATTTGTTTTTTAGAAAATAAAGTAGCTTGTAAATTAAAGAAGGACCAATTTGATGTATCATATTTACAAAAATTTAGAGTAGTATAATTAGAAAATAAAGTAGCTTGTAAATTAAAAAAGGACCAATTTGTTTTTTAGAAAATAACAGTATTCAAGAAAGCGGTCTAGGCGTCTGTCTAGGCGCTAGGCGCTCAGCAAACGCCTAGACGACCGTTTACACTGCCTAAAATCACATAATATTATTTTAATGTATATTTTTTATTTTTAACTACATATATTTAAAATTTTAAGTTTTATATTCATATAAATGTTTCTATGTTATTAATATAAATTAAATAAATGTATTTTTACTAATTTTAGTTTACGATTTATTATTTATTCTTTTTAACATATATTTTTACATAATTTTACATATAATATTATATATATAATGTTCATATTGTAAACGCCTAAACCGCCTAAAAACGCCTAAAATCCCGACTAGGCATTCTAGGCGTTAGGCGCTCGGTCACCGCCCACATACCGCCTAGCACTTTCTTGAACACTGGAAAATAAAGTAGCTTGTAAATAGTGTAGTTAAAAGTATAGCATCATATTTACAAAAATTTAGAGAGTAGTATAACTAAAGGATGGGGGAAATTACCATTTTAGTGTTTTTTATCAAAAGATTTCATACCCCATCAAATTCTTTTGGATTGTATCGATGTTTTAAAATTGATTCAAAATTTCAAATCTATCTAGAACAAATGTAATTTTTCTGCATAAAACATGATTTGAATTTTATAAATCGGATGTAAGAAAATTAAGAGCAAATAGTGTTCTATATAGAATCTATATGAATAAAACTAGATACGGACCTGCGGTACACCGCAAGGACATTTTTATGCTAATACTTTATTACATTATATTGTAATTATGTTATGATGTATATTATAATGTCACACATACTATACACTAATGTTATAATAATATTATGTAATAATAATGTATATATTATATATAGATATCTGAATTTTATATATTATTATATAATGTATATACTAAATTTACTAATAGCATTATGGTTTGTTTGGCATAATAATATAATAGTGTAAAGTATATATGTATACTCGTAATTTTTAGTGGATAATTATGTTTCTTACTATGCAGTGGTGGTCAATTTAAAGTAATTTGATTGGACTAACAGGTCAAACAAAAGTTATAAATCAATAGAAAATAGTAAGAAACACACTTTGTGTTCTATTATTGAATATAGAGAATCAAAAACCAAAGCAAAACATTTACTACTCTAAAAATCGCATAGCGATTGATGCTTCATTATAAGAATCATATACTAATCCATAAATTGTTCTTTAGTCATCATAGGATTTTGCAGCTTCGAAAAATTTTAAAAGCAATTTCAAATTGAAGATCCTCTCTCTCACCGGTGAGACGAATAGCGGGATGTAATTATAACCACTTCTGTAATTACGTACCCACTGTTTGCATTTATTATCTCATGTGAACCATGTTGAGCCCTGAGGAAAAACCCAACTTTCTTCAAAACGGTTTGAATGATTTAAAGTAAGCCAATCAGATAACATGAAATCAGAATGAGTGTTTGATATTTTTTTAACAGCCATATTGATGACAACTATTTAGTTTGAGGAATGAAACGTGAATTATATAATAAGCTGATGAGTATCATGGCCGTATCCAATCTTCTGTCAATCTTAACAATTATGACAATTAAACATCAGAATTTGTGAATTGGACAGATATGAAACTGATTATCCGCTAGTATATGCGAACTGAATAATCATATATTAATAATTACGAATATTCCCGTAAAATTAGTTTCTGTAATATTGGTATCTCTATATTAGTAAAAGAGAAAGAGAAGTACAAAATCTTTTTCGGGTCGGGTCATTAAAAAAAATTACCCGAAATTAAGACAATCGGATATGGTTCAGAAATATCTGAAAACTATTCATGGGTTTTTGGGTTATAAATTTTCGTATGTTTTAAAAACATTAAATTAAATGTAAACTTAAACTGATTTTCCTAAAAAAACTATAGTGGTTAATCGAATATTTATGGTGCCTTTAATTTAGGAAACTATATCCGATTATTGTTATTAGTAAATCAAATGACGCTTCAAATTTTGGAAAACTATTATAGAATAATATCTGATTACCAAATTGTTCCTAAATTTTAGTCATCTATCGGAAATCTCATTAATTTCTATGCTAAACTAACAAAATCCAAAAATATCATTTGGTTATAAAGATACATATATTTGTCAAATATCCTATCGCAAGTTTTCACCTAATTGTTAGTATTCCTACTATTATTTTGAAATACAGTTTATAGACTAAACCTTCGTTTTGTAAGAAATTACAAGGGTATACCATTAGAGTTATGACCAAATTAATTCATTTAAAAAAGGTTAAAATCGTCATTCAATCATTTCTCTATTCGGATAAACACGCGGATCCCTTTTACCCAGTATTCTGACCCGGTTTCATTTTCTAATCTCAGCCGTTCAATATGTTTTTAAGAATAAATCGCAATCGTTCATTGACTAAACCTAAAAAAACATTTTTCCTTCACCTCTGCTCTCTCTCTCTCTCGCCGTCTCTCCCAAATGGATTTAAAGTTTTTTTTTTCTTTTTTGACGACAGAGTCGAAGAGATGCAGAGGAAGAGAAGAAGGAAAAAAATTTTCATTATGCTAAGGTTTTAGTTTCTTTCCTCTTTTAATTAAGTTTATATTTTAAGTATATGTTTGATGATTAAAACCAAGTTTAATTGGAATTTGGTTTCTGAATCTTGATGTGTAGTGGTTTTGGATTCTTCTCTGGTCATCAGCACGATTTTCAGATGATCAACTCAATCTCACAAATCGTCAATAACTCAACCTCAAAAATCTGTCTGATTCATCTCTCCGATCAAGTAAGCTCAGATACCGATTGTTTTCTTTCTGATCCGAATCAATTTGTATAAGATTCTCTTCTGGTAGGTTCTATGGTTTTAAATGTTTTTTTCTTTTGGATTCATGATATGATCTTTAACCTTTTATTTGTATTTGTATGTGAACTCTAGATGTATTCAAACAGGGAATCATCAAGGCGATCTAGGAGAACAAAGCAAGAGTTCTTGGTATATCTTGAAGCTCTGCTAAGGTTAACACAAATAGTTGGTTTGATAATTTGATTCCTACTATAAGAATTCACTTATTGGAGGTACTATAAGCGGAGTGCTATTGTTGGAGATGGAATGGGGACTATGGTGGCAAGGTATACACAACTGTTTTCAATTGCAAACGATTCAAATTTTTAATCTTTCTTACAAAAGCTTTCTGGCCCTTACTGTCACAGTGGCGTATACGAAGGAACCCGAGAGGCGAAAGTGGAAGATCTTACTGGAATTAGAGAAACAATCAAACCTCTGGAAGAATCAGGGGCTTTAGTTCGCAGAATTGATGAAGAGATTTGCCTTTTAGCCCATAGCCTTAGCCTTAAGTTCTAAGCCTATTGCTTTGTTGTTAAGATTAAAGGAATAATTGGTTTCTTTCTGTGTTTAGCTACTGCGAGCTTCGGATTCATTTGTGGTTGTGGAAAGGGAAGGACAGATTATCGCTTGTGCAGCTTTGTTCCCTCTCTTTAAAGAAAAGTGTGGAGAAGTTGCAGCTATTGCGGTTTCATCAGATTGCCGTGGACAAGGACAGGGAGATAAATTGCTCTGTATAATCATAAACTTTGAGTATTGTGTGTTTACAATCTACAGTTAAAAGAAAATTCAGTTTCTTAGACTATCAATTTTTTGCAGATTACATTGACAAAAAAAGCGTCAGCTCTCGGACTTGAGATGCTTTTTCTGCTAACAACGAGAACAGCTGACTGGTTTGTGAGACGCGGGTTTCAAGAATGTTCAATCTCGATGATACCAGAGGCAAGACGAGAAAGAATCAATCTTTCAAGGAGATCGAAGTATTACATGAAGAAGTTATTGCCAGACAGGAGTGGGATCTCTGTTGTTCGTACATTTCAGTTTGGCTCATGAGAATGTCGAGAAGAATGTAACTGACACAGAATTTTTTTTGCTCAATGTATAAGATTCTGTCGAGTTTTGAATGAATCAACATTATTTCCAACGCCGTAGCATCTATCACTTTGAGTTTCTCCACAAGTCATCTCCTTCGTGACACCATCTTCTCCTCTGCTGTCTTGATCTCGGGGAATGAGAAAATGGGGAAAATACGTATGTGCTCATCAAATCTATACTTTTAAACAAAAGTATATAATATTTTCATATTTATATTTGAAAGTGATTGTTTTCTATATTAATATTTTCTACTAATTTTCTTCGTGATCAATTTATATAATATTTTCATATTTATATTTTCTACTACTTTTCTCTAGGTATGCTTTGGTTTTTCATATTAATATTTTCTACTGCTTTTCTCTAGGTATGCTTTGGTTTTAATAACTAAATTTAAATTAAATATTCAAATAGAAAATTCATGTATTTCGTCTAGATGTTTTAGCCAAACTTTTTAAATAACAATTATATGATGGGTAATTATTATAGAGAACGGTTATGAGACTTAAAATTTTTGATAGGACAAGAATGGATAAGATGTGAATGGACGAAATGGAACGGGATATGATGGGATGTAACGGAACGGGACGAGACGAGACTAAAATTTTGATATTGGGATTTAATACTAATATTGTACATACACTTAATTTATGTATTTCAAATAAAAAATTCTAACTCACTTTTATGAATTTAAAATTTATAAAAAAAATGTATCACGTGCTATACTTTGGAATAATGATTTGAAAAGTTTAGGAAATTTTTTTTTATATTAATAACATGTAAATGATGTCATCTATATAAAAAATAATATCTTATAGAAAAGAACATTTAACAAACCGGAACGGGTAATTCAAACAATAAAAATATTTATCTAAACTACTTCTAATTAAAAGAACACAAGATGAGATCATAAAATTTGGGTAATTAAATTTAATTTTAACTTTCAAATATAAAAAATAGATATAATACAAGAACATGTTGTATGCCGATATAGTACTTAGAAGATATTAAGAGTTTTAGTGGTTAATGGCTCTTTTTGTATTGTGTTGTCTATACAAGATATATATTTTTAAAAGGTTGACTATGCGACATATAATCAGTTATATTGGAACGGGTACTTTGAAAATTTTGGATATTTTTGAAAATAATTAAATAATTTTTTTGGATAATTTTAACTAACTAATAAAAAATTATATTCAAGGGGATATTTATGGTGAAAGAGATGGTAAAAGTAAGGAATATTTGCTACCTAAATAGTTATGATTATTAGGGAAATCATTTTATGCAATAGTAAAAGTAAATAAAATATTGCCCTATCTTATACCATCTCTATATTTATAGAACAAAATCTCTACCTTGGAATAATTATCTAAACTATTTCTAATCAAAAACCAAGATGAGATCATATATTTTTAAAAGGTTGACTATGCGATATGTAATCAGTTACTCTGGAACGGGTAATTTGAAAATTTTGGTTATTTTTGAAAACAATTAAATAGTTCTTTTTGAATAATTTCAGCTAACTAAATAAAAGTAAGTATTTAACGGGGAATTTGGGTATCATGTATAAATTATTTACCCACTCCCTATTAATAAAGATAGTCTAACGAGTGAAGTGACCTTAATCCAATGGCAGGAGGTAAGTTCATTTGTAGAAGGCACCATCACACCCAGGATCGAGTCCCGGTTCCTACGAATGTAGGAATTTGGTTAATGGACCGGCCAGTTGTGGCCCAATGGTTGACAAAAAAAATATAGTCTAACGAGTAATCATTTAAAAGACGGAATGGGACGGTACATGGAACAAGACAAAATGGAACGGTACAGATGGGACGAGAGGGGATGTATTTCCCGCTCTAAAGTACATACGTCTAGATTATATCTTCTAAGTACTATATTGGTATTAGGATGTAGAGATGGGTCTGTGTCAAAGTCAATATCCTGCTCACTAAAATTAAATGTCAAAAATAAGTACATAGTACCAATAATATGTTGAAAATGTGTAATAATTTAAATATAACTAATACAGTATTATTAATTTCAAATTGTAATAAACATATTGGCCCGTATAGTAGCACGGGTTACTACCTAGTTCTAATTGATTTCGAAAACAGAAATATCATTAACCACTTAAAAAAAAACTAACATAACCCAAAAATATTTCCTTATACAATTATAATATAATATTAATACAAGATCATATTCAATAAGTTAGTTTAAGTAATTACCTTAAAACCCAAAATTACCATTAATATTCTAAATATATTTATATAATTATTAGGAAATCACTTAAATCTCTCTACAAGCCAAAACAGTTTTTTCTAGAAGAATTCAATTTACTAACCCTAAAAATCGACACCCATTCCTCACTATATAAAGCAATACATTTGTGGAACAAGACATCAATTGTTTCATTCCAACTTTTCTATGTTTTTCTCAAGTTTTTATTTATGATTTGTTTACTATATTCATGTTCTTTTATCCAATATGATATATATTAATATATATATATATATTTTAATTTATTTTACAGAAACATAAAAAACATTGTCAATTTATCAAACAAACTCATAGGTTTCTTATGTGATACGGGTATTTACAAAATTTCATTCAATATTTTTCTAATTATGATGCAGATTACGACTACAAACCCAATTATGAATGTGATTTTTTTTTTTTTTTTTTTTGGACATATGAAGCATTATGAAAATTATCAAATTACTATCTTCTTATGTTAGGTATATACATAATTTGACTTAGGGGGGTGTATTCAAATTGACATTTTAAGTGATTTGTGTGAAATTTACAAATTCCATGTTATTCAATCATGGATTTTAAAAATTCTATTAAAATCCACTGTTATTGAACTGATGATTTAAAAATCTACTTTAAAATCTATTAAAATCTCTTGTTATTGAACTGATGATTTAAAAATCTACTTTAAAATCCACTGTTATTCAAAACAGTTTTGTGGATTAGGATTTTAATAATTTTTAGGATTCTGGAGGATTCTAGAGGATTTGTTTAGTTAAAAATACAGAAATCCAAATCTCATGGTTTTAGGTGGGATTTGAAAGAATTTTACAGAAAATCATATGAACTTCCCTAAAATCTATCAAAATTCTAAATTTACTAAATCCCATCAAATTCTCCAAAATCATGGTTTGAATACACCCCCCTTAAGTATATGAACTATTTTACATTTTGTAAATAATTTGACTTAATATAGGAACTATATTGTTTTATTTTTATTGTTTCTTAAATATATTTAATTTTTTTGAACCAAAATACTTAAATGTATATATTTTAATTTATATTTTAACCAAATCGTATACATTACAATGCAACAATAATGAAATTATATACATTTTAATATCAAAACTTATTTTTCGAATTTATAAGAATTTCTTTTTTATCATAGAATTTATCAATTACTATTATTTGGGAAGCAATAATAATAATATGTAACTAAAGATCCTAAATATTTAGAAAATTCCATAATATTAATTAATTTGTTTTCCTTATTCGTATGGTGAGTAAAATAATTATTTATATATATTTTTGTAAACAATAAATAAAATCGAAAATTTAAACTGAATATTACGCATACAATATTCCTTAATCATTCTACTCACTATTAATGCAAAATCACAATACTTACTTAGATTATATTTTATAAGTTTGTTTTAAGTAAATTATTAATCTACTTTTCAAAAAATATTAGGAAGTTATCATGTAAATCAATATTCCGATTGTTATTATTGAAAATTTTGTATTTTTAAGTAATCTCTATTTCAAATTTAAAAGCTAATTATATACCTCTATTGTAGGGATTTAAGATTTCTATAATATTCTAAGGAGTTCTTCTGTATTTAAAAAAGAATTCTAATAGCACTCCTATTTGTATAGACTTATCATATGTAACTTAATTACATATTCTAAAAAGTCTGCTCTTAACTAAATATCACACTCCTTGCTAAACATCTGACATTTTCTAGCCAAAATTTTCCATTCCCCAAACACCAATCTCCTAAGGTAAATTTCTCCATATGACTTTAACAAAAAAAAAAAGACTTCTCCATATAAACTTATCTTTGCATTTTTTATGCTACTAATATCCAATTAAGAAGATTTGAGTTTTCTTTTTTACACTTGCATGAAACTCAAGAGAATCTAAAGAAGAAACCTTTAAAGATCCACCCTAAGCAAAACTCAACAACATAAAAAATAAAACCAAACATCTCTTTGATAAATTGTTTTTCCAAATTTGAGTAAATATAAATTAGATTAATAAATTTAGGAAAATGATAAATTGTTCTTATTACATTATGAGTGTGTAACTTCTACAAACGTAACATTTTTTATAATATTTATATATATATCCTTATTTCTACTACTAATCTATTCTTTTGTGTTGTTAGAATTTTCTCTAAATTTTTAAATATTTATTTTATCAAAACTCATTATATTACCGAATTGGATGATCGGGCTGAGGGCACTCACTTTTTTGTTTTCCCTACTATTCTTATCACATTACACAATTATATGATTTACTGTAATGACTGCAAAAATAAAAATATAGCATATTATAATCTATTAAAATTGTATATATATTAATGAATATTCCCCCGCGCTGTAGCGCGGATCCGATCCTAATCTTACTAAGTATTAAGTAAAACGTCACTAATAACAAACTGTATGCCTTATTAACTAATGATAGGTTTAACTCTATAAAATATAGAATTCTATAGTATTAATACAATTACTCATTATAATATGTACAATTCTGATATATTAATATATAACAACGTAGAAATAAGATAAGTAACAGTTGAATAAATCTATTTGCGAATCAATAAAATAAAACGGCAAAATAAATTAAGGGTCAATTACTCAAATATTACTCATTTTAGATAATATTATCAGAATCTATAAAAAAAATTTTATTACTAGAATGTTTCGGGTATTTTCAAAATACCCAGCGTGCCCCTGTTTTATGTTACCGGAAAAACGTAATTACAAAAATGTCATTGCCACGTCAGACGCCACGTCAGAAATCGCTGACGTGTAACCATAACTCAGCCGTAACGTGTTACAGAGTATGTTGCGGCTGAGTTATAGGTATGTTGCGGCTGAGTTATCGAAAAAACATTTGAGTAAGAGCGGATGGCTGATTTATTAAAATCTGGCTGAGTTATGCTCATAAGTCAGCCAAGCGTTACGGCTTACTTATTAAATCTGGCTGAGTTATGCGCATAACTCAGCTGTAGTTACGGCTGAGTTTTCACCTGATGGTTGAGTTGTCAAAATTTTGGCTGAGTTATTACAACGACACGGCTGAGTTGTCAAAATTTTGGCTGAGTTATCACAACGACACGACTGAGTTAACATTTTCCGCCTGGCTGAGTTATGAAAAACGGCTGACTTATGAGATGTTGTTACGGCTGAGTTATGGTAAAAAAACTATAACTCAGCCGTCATAGGCTGACTTATCGACAACTCAGCCGTTTGACGGCTGACTTATTAGCAAAAGATTAATTACTAGAATGTTATTCAGTTACGGCTGACTTATCAAACGATACGGCTGAGTTACATATTTTCAGTTGATGAAGCGGCTGAGTTTGGCAGCAATTTTTTTTGCTTTTTAATTACTGTAATGTTTTTCATGTTGTGGCTGAGTTACATTGTTAACTAAACTTCTTTGTTACATTGTAAATTTAAAAATTAACTACATGCATGCTATAATATTTAAAATCTTATCATATTTAGGTCTATGTCTATTTTCATTTCAAATGATAATAAAAAATAATAATTTAGGAGAAATAAAATAACTAATTAAAAAAGTTATTAAATAAAAGAAAAACAGTAAAAATTATTTTTCTTGATATATGAATTAAATAAAAACGAAAAAATTATTTTTCTCGTTTATATAACTGAATTTTTGTTTTTTTTTAATTAAAAAAATAGATAACTCAACTTACCACATCTTTAACTCATGAAAATTTCCATGATGTTGAATAATCTTTTGAGTTAACAATTTTACAAAGGATATACCTCAAACTTGTACATCAACCATAACACATGATTATTCAAACTCAACTTCAAAAAAATTAGTTTTGTTAGTGATTGGTAACATTTTTGAATAAAATTTAGGTCTATGTCTATTTTCATTTCAAATGATAATAAAAAATAATAATTTAGGAGAAATAAAATAACTAATTTAAAAAGTTATTAAATAAAAGAAAAACAGTAAAAATTATTTTTTTGATATATAAATTAAATAAAAATGAAAAAAATAATTTTTGTATTATATAACTGAATTTTCGTTTTTTTTAATTAAAAAAAATAGATAACTCAACTTACCACATCTTTAACTCATGAAAATTTCCATGATGTTGAATAATCTTTTGAGTTAACAATTTTACAAAGAATATACCTCAAACTTGTACACCAACCATAACACATGATTATTCAAACTCAACTTCAAAAAAATTAGTTTTGTTAGTGATTGGTAACATTTTTGAATAAAATTTAGGTCTATGTCTATTTTCATTTCAAATGATAATAAAAAATAATAATTTAGGAGAAATAAAATAACTAATTAAAAAAGTTAGTTTTGTTAGTGATTGGTAACATTTTTGAATAAAATTTGAGTTAAGTCCATAACTCAACTTAAGTCAATAGTAACACATGTTATCAGTCAATAGTATATCATCTATTTACTTTCAGATTTTTCTTGTGATCTCAGCCATAACTAACTATAACTCAGACGTCACATGACCTTTCATCTTCCCGTAAATATTATAACTCAGCCGTAAAGTCATATATATCATCCATTTACTTCAGATTGTTTCTTGTGATAACTCAGCCATAACTCATTATAACTCAGCCGTCACATGACCTTTCGTTTTCTGCAATGATTATAACTCAGCCGTAAAGCGATATTTTGGCGTGAAACCATCAGTTAACCTAATAATAGACATATTTCCATTCTAAATTTAATTTTTGAGTTATAATAATTTTAACATTCAATTGTTGGAGAAATACTTTTAGAAAAATAAAATTCTAAATTCGAATAATAATTATTTAATTATTTGTAATAATATCTTGTGATAAAAAGCTCACTTTATGAATTTATTATGCGTGTGGATTTGAGCAGGCACAAAATTAGTGATTTTTTGTGCTTCCCTAACAACACTTTTTGTGACATCGAGGTTTTAATACTTATTAGGAATCTGACAGAACAAAATGATCAAAAATGATCTAAATTGTTCTATATTGCTCCATCCGTGCCAAACTCCTAAATAACCTGTAAAGACTCACAAATAACCTAGAAACAAATCAAAAGACTCAAAAAGCACACTTATATCATGGTTAAAAACCGTAAAAACCATGATATATCAGTGAGATTGTAGCAGATGCGAAGAAATTGGTGATGAGATTAGTGAAATTGTAGCAGATGCCGAGGAAATTGGTGATGAGATCACTGATGATCTGGATAATGGACTGGTAAGTTTTTTATTTGAGGGGTTTTGATATATTTTTTTTTTTTGAATTACTAAGAGGTTCCGGAACCAGGGACCAGAGCATTTTATACGGTCCCCTCCCAAAGGTTTTGATTTTTACCATCTTTACGTGCTGTTGTTTTAGCTAAATTATCTTATCACTAACAAGTTATGTTTTGTGATATTTGTTTAGGATACATTTTTTGATCTTGTCAACGATGGGTGGCAAAGCGGACAAAGACTATGGGATTCACTATGAATCCCTTTTTTTATTATTATTGTAATATGGCGTCGTCACTTATGTAGTAGAGGTTTAAAATATGTATTTTTCTAATTATTATGAAAAGTTTATGAGATATTTTTTAAAATCTAAAATGTGCACTGCCACATAATCAAGGTACTTAAAATCTGACGAAGAAGAGCCTAAACCACCTAAAAAACTTCCAAACACGCCTAAAACAACAATTTAAACCACCCTATTTAACAAAATAGGCTCACACACACTCCATCAAAGATAGGAACTGAAAGACATAAAACAAACCGGGCAGAGAAACCTTAGGAGACAAACCGCAAAAAATAGAGACCGGCATCTTCCAAAAGCCGAGAACCAGAACAACCACCGTTAAGTCCCAACGAACCACCTACAAAAGCAGGACCACTCCTAAAACGAAACCAAACAGATTTGAAGCTCCAAACCATCCCCAACCGAGTCCATTGCCAGCCTCGAGAACCAAAACGGCACAAGCGTGAACTCAAAGGCTACTTCCTTCTCACCAAAGCTGAGAAACCATCAGAGCAAAACACCACCACTCCGGAAACTTCCAAGACTTTAAAGCAAGCCGAGCAAACGGAATACAAAGCTAGAGCGAAACTGTTAGATTTGTAAAATCTAGAAATCTCTGTTAACTCTTGATAGCAAATCGTTACTCAACACACACTCCAAGAACGATACCATTAATGCTTAACCCGAACCATTACAGTACACACCATAGACGAAGGCTAGCACATCACTAACTCATCATCCACACCAAACGAGAGAGAGACTAAAAAATCACTAGCTCTGGCTCTCAATTCTCACGCAGGAGAAACATTCACAATATTCAACACTAGCTAAGCATCCAAGATAATTAACTCATTCTCAGCTGCTACTTAAGGACGAATACATCCAACAGCAAACCCTATTGTTCATTCCCAATCTTCACTTCATTGTGCCAGTTAGGCCTCCTCGTCACCAATTCCACATTTAGCTTGAGTATATAAACGTATCAGAAACACTTAATCCCATCTCTACAAGACTACAACACTTATCTCCGTCAGAAATGCTTCTCTCTTTTTGGTGGTGCAAATGGATCAAAAAAATTCCCGCTTGACAAATGGATCAGAAAGTGGTTCATATTCATTTCATTATTTCCTATTTAAGCACACATCCTTCTATATTCATTTCCTTGTTTTTTAGTGTTGTAAACTCTCTTTAGCATCTGCATACCTTATTATGACCAAACACCTATGTAAAAAGACTTAAATTTAGAACTTGTCCATTATGAACGAATTTTGTTTCTTGGACGTTAATATATTCAACTCCAACTTCATTAATGGACCGGAAACAAAAAGGTCACAAAACGAATAAATACCAACATGAATAGATCACAAAGAAACGAACTTATATGTACTGTACATGTCTTCCACAAAACCAAGACTCGTCACTAAAAAAAAAAACCAATTACGGGAACTGGTTAAGCAAACCAGTATGAAATGGTTGACCTCCCATGTAATACCTCTCGAGAACTTCATGAATCATAGTCACCATCATCAACGTAACATCACTAACTCCATTCATCCTCTGTATCATGAAACCTAAACGTGACACAACTTCATACTCAGCCTCACTGAACCTCAAAGCTTCTCTTCCCACTATCCTTGCAACCCTAACGAAACTTTTACGCACAACGATCTCTCTTCTCTTCACGTTAACCATCTCCCAAACCGATTTCAAAATCGCGTAAACCAAATCCCAAACCAAACTCTCCCTCTTCACAGTCACAAGCTGAAGAATCAAACCAAACGCAGCTTCCAAAGCTAAACACCACTCCTCTTCATCATCACAATCTTGATTCATCAACAACACGTTAACGATCTTTAAACCAAGACCATTGTCCAACAGCGGAATCAAGAACTCATCATCAAGAAGCATTGGCAAATCACTGAACATCAAAAGAGCTTTTTTATTCCCGTCAAGTGAGAGAATGTAAATACAGAGCTCTTCCCAAGGGTTGCTTCCTATGAAAACATCAACAGCGACACGAGATACGATTCTTGAGAGGAGTTTGAAGTCTTCATCCGAAGCTTCTCGCTCGTAAAGACAAGCATTCAAATGGGTTTTGATGTCATTCAAAGACTCTGTTTTCAAACCGACCCTTGAGTCGTCGAGATCCATGAGAAGTGAATCGAGGAGAAAGAGTGAGAAAGATCGAATCTTTGGGGTTGTTGTATCGGCACCGAACCTGTAGATTTGGAGGAGCTTCACGGCTAAGATGTTTGGGAAATGGTGCTTGAAGATTTCGTAGAGAAGCTTCGGAGATGAAGATGATTGCTCTGTTTCTTTACCGTAACAGAGGCTAGTGATGAGGTTTGTGATTCCTTTGATGTCACGTGTTGCGAGGATCTCTCTTGCTTGGGTTCCGATGTAGATACGTGATGAGGTGAGTGGGGGTGGTGGGTATGAGGAAGAAGCTTCGTCTTCACGACGAGAAGTCATCTTTTTCGTGGATTTTTTTTCCCGAGAAAATCTTGGAGTCGAGAGAGAAAGAGATAAATGATAAAACAGAACGAGTAACTGAGTGATCTGATGAATCTTTTTGATATATAAAACGATTTGGTTTCTTTACGTTTTCATGTTTCATAATTGTAAATGATTAAATTGCCCTATAGTTTTTTTTTTTTTTTTTTTTTTTTTGGGNAAATCTTGGAGTCGAGAGAGAAAGAGATAAATGATAAAACAGAACGAGTAACTGAGTGATCTGATGAATCTTTTTGATATATAAAACGATTTGGTTTCTTTACGTTTTCATGTTTCATAATTGTAAATGATTAAATTGCCCTATATTTTTTTTTTTTTTTTTTTGTTATTGGAGAAAAATTAAGAAACAGAATCGAAAGTAATTATACGTTCTTTATCCAAATCGGGATAAGATACGTAATTCCGATATCTATGCCATGAATTTTTTTTTGACAATTCTTTTAAAATATTTATATGAATTTCTGAAATCATTGGTGTAATGTAATGTAGATGCTTAAAACTAAATTTATTGGTGTTTACAGTCACTTAGTTCTATATATTATTAATCATCGGTTGTTAAATTTGAATTCTTCACGTTTTCGACCTGTTCAATATATATATGTACTTGTTGATATTTGTACTCTTCACGTCTAAAACTAATAGCTCTAGCTCTATCACAAGCTTTATTAGATAACCGGGTTAATGATATAACCGGTTTAGTGATATTTGGTATACTTGTATATAACACTAATGTATGATACACTTTACACTTAATGAGAATTATTCTTCTTTCGGTACACTCTCTAACTGAATCTTGATATGGTATCAGAGCAAGAGTGACGAAGCTCGCTTCCGCCATTGATTCTCATTCAGATATCTCTGTTAAGCTCATTTTTGTGCTTGATTCTTCAACCATGAGTGCTTCTATCACTCTGTTGATCTTTGATTTTGTTTTCCAGCTTTATATTGCTGTGATTGAGCTTCTCATGATTGGGCTCATTCTTTGCTTGTTCTTCGTTTCTTCTCCTTGATTGACCTTAATTGGTGCTGGTTCTTTTCGTTTTTGTATTCTCCCAGCTCAATTTTTCTATAATCTTGTTATCAATTTCATTTTCCTCTTTCGGTTATGGCTACGAATTCGTCAAATCCGACTTCTGCGATACCTAATTCAACATCGGCGTCGCGTCGCCCAACGGATCAGTATGAGAATCCGTATTTTCTACACTCCTCCGATCACGCAGGGATGGTTTTGGTTTCAGATCGGCTTAATACTGGCTCGGAGTTCCATTCTTGGCGTCGTTCTGTGCGCATGGCTCTTAATGTCAGAAACAAGCTTGGTTTCATTGATGGTACGATTCCTCAACCTCCTGATGATCATCCGGATGCAGGTTCTTGGTCACGGTGTAACGATATGGCGATAACTTGGTTGATGAGCTCTGTTTCGAAGCAGATAGGTCAGAGTTTACTTTACATGCCTACTGCTGCTGCGATTTGGTTAGATCTTATGACTGGTTTTAGGCAAGATGATGCACCTAGGATCTTTGAGATTGAACAACGGTTGAGCTCTTTACAACAAGGATCCATGGATGTTACTACCTATTATACTGCTTTAGTCACATTGTGGGAGGAGTTAAAGAACTATGTTGAGGTTCCTGTTTGCACTTGTGGTAGGTGCGAATGTAATGCAGCAGTGTTGTGGGAAAAGTTACAACATCGTAGTCGTGTGATGAAGTTCCTGATGGGGTTAAATGAAGCTTATCAACCCACTCGCCGTCACATCTTGATGCTAAAACCCATGCCAACACTTGCTGCTGTTTTTCATATGGTCACTGAGGATGAGAGACAAAAGAACATACAGCCTGCTACGAAGTTGGACAATGTAGCTTTTCAAACTACAGGATCTACTGAAAATGCTGGCTACTATACTGGTTCTGCTGATAATGTTGCAAATGCTGCTTTTCGATCACATCAGAAGCCTTACTGTACTCATTGCAATAGAGTCGGGCATACCATTCAGAAGTGTTATAAGCTTCATGGTTATCCACCTGGTCATCGCCTGGCTCAACGTCCACCAATGCAACAATCGGTTCAACCTCGTGCTGAATACTCTTCAAGAACACGTCCACAGTTTCCTCAACAAGCACAACTTCAGAACTAGTATCAGCAATTTCAGGGATCTCGGCCTGGTGTAATGGCTAATGCAGTGATGAATTCTGCTTCTTATATGCCTACACCTGCTATGACTGCAACTAATCTTGATCTCAGTAGTTTTACTCCTGATCAGATTCAGTCTTTGATTCATCAACTCAGTACTTCACAGTCCACGGTTCAAGAGCAGTCTTCCCCTTATCTGACGGCTACGATAACTGAGCATGGTGCCATGGCTGCTACTTCTACCTCTCGTAATGTGACAATTGAGTTTCCTTCTTCTAGTTTGCGTTTTGAAAATCATATTCTCACCTTTCAACATCAATGCTTATCCACTCTTTATTCCATTTTGCATAGTGGTAGTTGGATAATTGATACAGGAGCTACTAGTCATGTTTGTTCTGACCTTTCAATGTTTAGTGAAACCTTTCCTGTCTCAGGTGTAACGGTTTCTTTACCGAATGGCACTAGAGTTCCCATCACACATACAGGCACCATTCATGTCTCACATGCATTAGTTTTGCATAATGTTCTTTATGTTTCAAGTTTTAAATTCAATCTTATCAGTGTTAGTTCTTTGTTAAGACAAAATGATTGCTCAGCTCATTTATATCCTGATACATGTTATCTCCAGGACCATACTCGGGACTTGACGATTGGTAGAGGTGTTGTTGTGCACGGTTTATACATTTTGGAGCATCATCTCATTTCTGCATCTGCAAATTCTATTACTTCGCCTTTTTCTGGATCCTTGCAAGTGGATGAACGTGTCTGGCACCAACGTTTAGGACACCCATCCTCAGTCAAGTTACAACATATGTCTGGTATTTTACCTATATCATTTAGTTCTCATCATGATCATTATGAAATTTGTCCATTAGCAAAACAAAAAAGGTTACCTTTTGTTTCTAGGAATAATCTTTCAAACTCACCATTTGATCTCATTCATTTAGATACTTGGGGGCCATTTTCTGTAGAATCAATAGAGGGTTATAGATATTTTCTTACCATTGTTGATGATTGTACACGAGTTACTTGGCTTTATATGATGAGAAATAAGAGTGATGTTAAAACGATTTTTCCAACTTTCTTATCTCATGTTCGTACTCAATTTCATACTGACATTAAAGCGATCCGTAGTGATAATGCTCCTGAATTAGTTTTTGATACAATTGTTCAAGAAAATGGAATCATTCATCATTTCTCCTGTCCATACACTCCGCAGCAAAACTCTGTCGTTGAACGCAAGGATCAACATTTGTTAAATGTTGCACGTGCCTTACTGTTTCAATCTAATCTTCCTCTTTGTTATTGGAGTGAATGTGTTACTACTGCTGTGTTTATCATCAATAGGATTCCTTCTTTGGTTTTGAATAAAATTTCACCTTATGAAAAGCTTTTCAAAAAATTACCTGATTACAATTTCTTACGTACTTTTGGCTGTTTGTGTTATGCATCAACATTGCCTAAGGATAGAAACAAATTTACACCTAGAGCTGAGCCATGTGTTTTCATAGGTTATCCTCCTGGTTATAAAGGATATAAAGTTTTAAATCTAGAAACAAATGTCATTCAAATAACTCGAAATGTTATTTTTCATGAACATATCTTTCCTTTTAAGAATGTTTCTCCATCAGTTCCTCTCGATGATTTGTTTACTAAGTCAGTTTTGCTTTGGCTGTACCTGTTGAGATTGAACTTGTTGATGATGAGCCTGTGCATTCAATTCCTGCATCATTACCTGTTATACCACCTTTAGAGTCATCTTTGTCATCTGCATCACATTCTGGTGCTGTTCATCCGGTACAAGAGACTGCTACAACTGGAACAGGGCAGGTTGATCTACCCATTGTCAGGCCGAAGAGACAAGCTAAGGCTCCAAGTTACTTATCTGATTACCATTGCAATCTTACACAAATTTCTTCAGATTCACTTCAAATTTCATCTTCTACTTTAGATTCCTCTTCTGATTCACTTGTTCTTTATCCTATTTCTTCTGTTCTTACCTATTCTAAGGTTCAACCTTCCTATCAGTCTTTTGTTCTCTCTTGCTCAATTGAAACAGAACCACAAAATTTTAAAGAAGCTATGGCCCATCCTCATTTTCCCAAGGCGATGGATGTGGAGATTACTGCTCCCGAATTGACTGGTACTTGGAGTATTGTATCTTTACCCCCAGGTAAGACTGTTATAGGGTGTATATGGGTTTTTACAATAAAATATAACCCAGATGGATCTATAGAAAGATACAAAGCTAGGCTAGTAGCAAAGGGATATACTCAAATGGAAGGCATTGATTACATTGATACCTTTTCCCCTGTTGCTAAGCTTGGTAGTGTGAAACTTATGCTTGGTTTGGCATCTGCTAAAGGCTGGACTCTCACCCAAATGGATGTTACTAATGCTTTCTTGCATGGTACTCTTGATGAGGAAATTTACATGTCTCTGCCTCAAGGATATACGCCTGCCGTAGAAGGTTCACTTCCAAAAAACCTTGTTTGTCGACTTCATAAGTCTCTTTATGGGTTGAAGCAAGCTTCCCGTCAGTGGTACCAATGCTTCTCTGGTGTGTTGCTTGGAGCAGGGTTTGTTCAGTCACCTGCTGATAACACTTTGTTTGTCAAAGAGACAAGCACTTCTTTTATTGCTCTACTGGTATATGTAGACGATATTATGATTGCTTCTGACAATGATAAAGACTTACAGGAACTCAAGGTAACTCTCCATGCTAATTTCAAGATCAAGGATATGGGTGCTCCGAAGTTCTTTCTTGGCATTGAGATTGCTCGCAATAGTTCTGGCATTTCTATTTGTCAGAGGAAATATGCATTGGATATATTGGCTTCTACAGGATTCTTGGCTTGTAAGCCTAGCAATGTTCCTATGAATCCTAATGTTCCTCTGCGCAAGGGTATGGGAATATTACTGGAGCCAGCTCTTGCTACATCATACCGGGAGCTCATTGGTAGACTCCTTTATCTCACCCTTACCAGACCAGACATCACTTTTGCCGTAAAATAACTTGAGCCAGTTCTTATCTTGCCCGACTGATGTTCATTATCAAGCAGCACAAGAAGTTTGTCGCTATATCAAAGGTAATCCTGGTCAAGGTTTATTCTATGCAGCAGATTCTGATCTTTGCCTCAATGCTTTTTCTGATGCGGATTGGGAACGTGTCTGGATTCTAGAAGATCAATTTCTGGTTATTGTGTGTATCTTGGTAAAAGTCTGATCAGTTGGAAATCGAAGAAGCAGCAAACCGCGAGTCGGAGTAGTACAGAGTCTGAGTATAGGAGTATGGCTCTTGCTACATGTGAACTTATATGGTTGAATCAGTTGCTTAAGGACTTCAAGATTAAGGTACAGACTACTGCTAAGCTCTTCTGCGACAACAAGTCAGCTATTCATATAGCGACTAATCCCGTTTTTCACGAGAGGACAAAGCATGTTGAAATTGATTGCCATACTGTCCGTGATCAACTGAAGGCAGGCTTCTTAAAGTTTTTTCATGTTTTGAGTGCTAATCAACATGCTGATATTTTGACAAAAGCTTTGCAGCCAGGACCTTTCCATTCTTTACTTGGCTGCATGTCCATTTCAAGCCTCTTTCATCCTGCACATAGTTCCACTTAAGAGGCTTGAGGGGGGTGTATTAGATAACCGGATTAATGATATAACCGGTTTAGTGATATTTGGTATACTTGTATATAACACTAATGTATGATACATTTTACACTTAATGAGAATTATTCTTCCTTCGGTACACTCTCTAACTGAATCTTGATAAGCTTTTATTTCTTTTGTGAGTAATGAACTATGAAGTATTGAAGCCTTTTAACAAAAAAAACTATGAAGTATTGAAGTATGAACATTAACTAATGAGCAATAACAAGAAAACGTTACAATGGATTTTGGAATCACATGAGGGTAAAAATGAAAAATTTACAAAAAAAAAAGGATAACGCCGTTTCCTTTGATTTAGGTGAAAATAAGAAATAGAGAATAAAAAAAAGAAGATAGTGCTATAAATTAAAGCTAATTATTTGATTCAAAGCTATAGAATACATTTCATCTTTCAAAGATTTTTTGATGATTTTAACATTTTTTGCAACTCTCTGATTTTGCCATGATCAATCTCATTAACGGGTTTGTTTTAGTGATGGATACATCATTATCTTAACTTCTCTAAAGAAGATCTTTTTATACATATGATGTGGTTCATGCCTCATGGTAGCTTTACTATATTTTTTGCAGCTTAACTAAGCTATAGCACCGTATCAAGAGAAGTAAAAATAGAATTTGTAAATCTAGCTTGAAAGATGTAGATGGAAGATGGAGATATGAAACGTATATGAACCTAATTATGTTTGTCTGACTAAAGCTTTAATGTATGCGGATCGTTTTCTAATCCTTCTTAGATTTTTTCCTCCTAATTAGTACATCGAAGTTAGCGAAGAAATTAAAATACTAACCAAAGTTTTTGGTCACAGACAACTATCTGTCGAGACCGATCCATTTATTTGATTACAAACGCATGTGAACAATGATAACAATAGTGAATATGAATGGCCAGTATACAATTTGAACGACTTCTCGTACCTTATATCTTTAAACAATTAATACAATAACTTGGGTGGTCCTTGTCAAAAACTGTATTGTCTGGCTTTCCTTTTTAAAAATTTTAAATATATAGGTAGGCTTGAACTATTATCCTGGATTCGTTCCGACCTGATAGATGCCCGAACTCTATAAATAAACGAATTTACTAGTCTTATTTTTCTTGTTTGGCAGCAAATTGTCTAGTACGACTTCTATAATGTCAATATCCCCTTCCTCGCTGCTAATATCATGTGAGAGCTAGCTTTAGATGTTTTCTATGACAGCTTCCAAAACTTTAGGCATGACCAGCATACAATCCTTCATATATATAAAATTTTGTTATCTATCACTATCGTCTATGTTTTGAAGCCTCTCACAATCTTCTATATATAATATGGATTTACATATTCCTTATTCACTCACATACACACATACAAAGATGGATAAACTGGCGTTATGTGAAGCAAACAACGTTCCTCTAACTCCCATAACGTTCTTGAAGAGAGCTTCCGAGTGTTATGCTAATCGAACTTCCATA
>NC_025689.1:26575828-26603533 GCF_000633955.1 Camelina sativa
ATGGATTTACATATTCCTTATTCACTCACATACACACATACAAAGATGGATAAACTGGCGTTATGTGAAGCAAACAACGTTCCTCTAACTCCCATAACGTTCTTGAAGAGAGCTTCCGAGTGTTATGCTAATCGAACTTCCATAATCTATGGAAAAACTCGATTCACTTGGCATCAGACCTACGACCGTTGCTGTCCTCTCGCTGCTTCTCTCCTTTCTCTTAACATCACCCGTAACGACGTCGTAAGAATTTTTGATTTGCCTTTTCATGCATATATGCATATGATATTACGATGCCATGACGATAATGATCCACATATCAACAATACATGACTTTTTTTTTTTTTTTTTTTTNCTCGTTTTATCTTTAGTGATGCATTTATAAGATTTGCTTGTACGATCCTTAATTTTTTTTAGGATTGTATTTTTGACGTTAATGAATTATTTATCTATTTTCAACGTATGTGATAAATTTATGTATAGGTCTCGATTATTGCCCCAAACGTACCTGCACTGTACGAGATGCATTTTAGCGTTCCCATGACCGGAGCCGTACTTAACCCTATTAACACCCGTCTTGACGCTAAAACCATAGCCATCATTCTCCGCCACGCCCAACCAAAGATCTTATTTGTGGACCACGAGTTTGCCTCTTTGACCCGGGAAGTCCTTCGTCTCTTACCCTTTCACGATTCACAACCTCATCCCCTGGTAATATTAATTAACGAGTTTGATTCCACTACAAATCCTTCCTCCAAGAAGTTAGACTACGAAGGTATCATCCAAAAAGGAAAACCTACGCCCTTCCTGTTAGCAAGTACGTTCCTTGTCCGCAACGAGAATGACCCTATCTCTTTGAACTACACGTCGGGTACCACTGCCGACCCAAAAGGTGTGGTGATCAGCCATCGAGGGGCCTACTTGAGTGCTTTAGGCTCGATTATTGGCTGGCAAATGGGGATTTTCCCAATCTACCTATGGACACTACCTATGTTTCATTGCAATGGATGGACACACACATGGTCCGTTGCTGCACGTGGCGGTACTAATGTATGCATGAGACATTTGAATGCTCAAGAGATCTATAAGAATATTGAATTACATGGTGTGACGCACATGTCATGTGTTCCTACGGTCTTCAGATTTCTCCTTGAAGGAGGTCGAACAGACCAGTCACACAAGTCCCAGCCGGTTCAGGTGCTGACCGGAGGTTCTTCGCCCCCGGCTATCATTTTGAAGAAAATNGTTTGATTCCACTACAAATCCTTCCTCCAAGAAGTTAGACTACGAAGGTATCATCCAAAAAGGAAAACCTACGCCCTCCCTGTTAGCAAGTACGTTCCTTGTCCGCAACGAGAATGACCCTATCTCTTTGAACTACACGTCGGGTACCACTGCCGACCCAAAAGGTGTGGTGATCAGCCATCGAGGGGCCTACTTGAGTGCTTTAGGCTCGATTATTGGCTGGCAAATGGGGATTTTCCCAATCTACCTATGGACACTACCTATGTTTCATTGCAATGGATGGACACACACATGGTCCGTTGCTGCACGTGGCGGTACTAATGTATGCATGAGACATTTGAATGCTCAAGAGATCTATAAGAATATTGAATTACATGGTGTGACGCACATGTCATGTGTTCCTACGGTCTTCAGATTTCTCCTTGAAGGAGGTCGAACAGACCAGTCACACAAGTCCCAGCCGGTTCAGGTGCTGACCGGAGGTTCTTCGCCCCCGGCTATCATTTTGAAGAAAATTGAACAGCTGGGGTTTAAAGTGATGCATGGCTATGGACTTACGGAGGCCACCGGCCCGGTTCTCTTTTGTGAGTGGCAAGACGAGTGGAACAGGTAATAGTCACCAATTTAAGTTTTACATATATATACTACAATCTTATAAATAACGGTGTTGAAGAACTTTCCACAACAACCATGTTAAAAATCAGAAAAAATTATTTGAAAATTCTAAACAGACTACCAGAGAATCAACAGATGCAGTTGAAAGCAAGGCAAGGGGTAAGGAGCATAGCCCTAGGTGACGCTGATGTGAAGAACACAGAAACTCTAGAGAGTGTACCACGCGACGGGAAGACAATGGGAGAAATTGTCATTAAAGGAAGCAACTTAATGATAGGGTATCTAAAGAATCCTAAAGCAACATCTGAAGCATTTAAAGACGGATGGCTCAACACAGGAGACATTGGTGTGATTCATCCTGATGGACACGTAGAGATCAAAGATCGATCCAAAGACATCATTATCTCAGGAGGTGAAAACATCAGCAGTATTGAGGTCGAAAAAGTTCTTTACATGCATCCAAAAGTGCTCGAGGCCGCTGTGGTGGCCATGCCTCATCCTCTGTGGGGTGAAACCCCGTGTGCCTTTGTTGTTCTAAAGAAGAGTGAAGAAGAATTGGTGACCAATGAAGGAGGTCTCATTAAGTATTGCCGCGATAATATGCCGCATTTTATGTGTCCAAGAAAGGTAGTGTTCTTTCAAGATTTGCCAAAGAACAGCAACGGTAAGATCCTCAAGTCTAAGTTGAGAGACAACGCTAACGCCTTGGTAGTCAAGGAGGACGATCCCGGTTCCAAGAAAGTTCATCGAGAGAATGTTAAACACGTTCGTTCGAAGCTTTAAGACTTATATTGCTATGTATCCGCTTGGTGTGTGTTTTAATTAATTTTTGTCTTTGTTTGCATGGATTGTTAAATCTATGCTAACTACGCTAAAGTATTTATAAATTATATAGGTCAACAAATAATGCATCTTTTATTTAATGAAAAATCAGATTTTTTTTTTTTGTTTTTTTTTCTCACGTGAAAGAAAAAATAATAAATTGAAGAAGATAACTCATATCTAAGGCATAGGATTTGCCACGTGAAAAACACAAATCTCATCACTTTCATTAGAACACAACTCAACAATTAATGGCTGACAACATTGCCAAAAAAAAAAAAAAAAATCAACAATGGCTGACAACAAAACGGTGTGCTTTGGTCTTCTTGGTTGCATCAAATACGCATCAAAGTTCGTCAGAACAGTAACACAATCCTCAAACGCCGTCATCATCGCAATCAGTGATCCATGTCTCGAAACCGCAAAAACTTTCGCCACCACCAACAATTTATCGCCGGAGAACGTCACTATATACGGAAGCTACCAAGAACTGCTCAACGATGCAAACATCGATGCAGTGTACTTGACGATGCCGGTAACGCAGCGAGGGAAATGGGCAGTGACAGCTGCGGAGAAGAAGAAGCATGTTCTTGTTGAGAAACCACCGGCTCAAGACGCGACGGAGCTGGACAAGATCGTGGAGGCGTGTGAATGTAACGGTGTTCAGTTTATGGACGATACGGTTTGGTTGCATCATCAACGGACGGCTAAGATTAAAGAAACGATGTTTGATTCTGGATTGCTTGGAGATGTTCGCCACGTAAGCACTTTGTTCTTTTAATCAAAATATTGCAAATTTGTACAAAAAAAAATATTTCACTTTTATTTTAAAACTAGATATTCACCCGCGGTACACCGCGGAACTATATTTTTGTTTAAAAATACAAAATAAAAATTCTTTATTATATTAACTATATATGTATATGATATATTTTGTATTTTTAAATCTACTATAGTTTTACATCAATACATTATGTAGTATATAATTTCTATTGTCAACTTGTGGTGGTTTATTATATACAGGATATTCTTATTATTCATTAAATTTAATTTAGTTAACAAATATATTTTTGTGATTTTTTTTTTTATTTACATTGTAGAGATAATAGTATTACATAATATATTTTATTTTTATAATTATATGAGTATACTATAATTTGACTTTGTAATTTTGGTTGCTTTATCTCTATATCATTTAACACTTTTGTATTTATAGTTGTGCAAGTCGATTAAAATGGTGAAGTATTTTTTTGTAAAGTTTAATTTATATCAATTGTTTCTTATTAGTATGGATCAAAAATTTATATATTAATATATTAGCTACTGAAAAATAAAGTAATTTTTTTTTAACAATTTGTATCAGTTTGGGCCTCAAATTTTTTTAAAATTAAAGTTATTATCAACAGTTTAATCACTTGGCTTTCAAACACATGAAAATAAGTTATTATCAACAGTTTTTTTAGAGAATGGATTACTTAAATATATAATATTTAATGCTAATGGTTGTTGGTCCGATACTTTTGGAAACTTGAATAGGAGAAAATCTTCTTAAGTTAAATTCCAAATTTGAGATTATTTAAAATAAAAAATAATTGTAAAATTAATATTAATGGCATGATTGTAAATAAGTTCAAACTCTAAGATTTATTTCATAAATGTCTCCAAAAAGTATATATAGATGCTTTATTAATCACTAATCCTTAAAGTGTGACAAAACAATTTTATATATTGTAGATGTATAGTACGATGACAACTCCGGTATCAGAGAACCTGACTAAAGAAGCTATGGGTTTAGCCGGAGCTATTGGAGAGCTTGCGTGCCCTATAGGTGCAGTTCTATGGGCTATGTCTTACCAAATGCCAATATTTGTCAGGGCTCTTCCCTCCTCTGTTTGCACAAACTCAACTGGGACTATCATGTCCTGCTCTGCCTCCCTTCAGTTTGGTACAACCGCAACCGCAATCGTCCATTGCTCTTTCCTCTCTCAACTTTCGACTGACCTATCTATCTCAGGTTCTTACTTCTTAGTTCTTACCATAGCCTTTACAATATAGGATGTAATAGAATTAGTAAGAGTCTAGGGGAATAAAATCAAATCCAGCCTTGAATTGAACAGTTCAAACCAAATTCAATTAAGCCAAAAGGAATAAAATTGTATGTAACTAAAATAAAAGATCTATAGTAGATTTGTTGTTACATTCGTTAGATTTATAAACTAGAAAAACGTATACCAAACCAAACCAATATAATGATATGTAAAATCACTAATGATCTTTGTAACAACACCATATGTCGAAATGTACCATGCCAGGGTCAAAAGGTTCGTTTCAAATGAATGACTATGTCATACCTTACAAAGAGGACACGGCTTGGTTCGAGTACACAAGTGGTGCTAAGTTCGTGGACATGCACATTGGTTGGAACGTAATGCCAAAGAGAGTTACCTTTGATTGTGGCGGAACTGGTGAGTCGCAAGAGGCAATGATGCTGAGAGAGTTCACTCGGCTTGTTGAAGGAATCAAGCGGGGCTATTCAGAGGCTGATCGTAGGTGGCCAGAGATCAGTAGGAAGACACAGTTGGTGGTTGATGCTGTGAAGAAATCTGTTGATATAGGTTGTGAAGTAGTTCATCTGTAAATGGTGTCCAGAACTTCCAGTTAGATTATGATATTTATATTAGTGTCATAGACCCATAAATATGTTATGGTAGCTAACTTTTAAAAGTTGAAAATGCTATGTCTATGTACTTCAAATGACCAAACGAGCACGGGTGTATAATTCTTTTGAATCTAGCCAAACTCAAACAGTATACCACACTAAGAATGGAATTGCGGGTGAAGAATATCTAGAAAGTGAGATCAGAGCAAGATAGCCTGAGGATGGCTTCATGTTGATTCCATCATATATTCATATATAGTTAAAGTGGTAATCACATGAAGATGCAGATTCGCATTGGCAGATCGATGAAGATGACTATACTCAAATCTGAGATATGTTAGTTCAATATAGAAGTACATGGATTTAAGTTTATCGTTGGGACTTTGGAGCATCTCCAACCCATCTCTATATTTGTCTCTATATATAGTGAAAAAATATAGCAATCTATATTTTAGAGACAAATTTGCTCTAATTCACCTATATTTTCACCTTTAAAACAGAGATTGCTATATTTTCCTTTATTTATAAATGAAACAAGCAGAGTTCCTCTATTTTAGAAGTGAGAATAGAAGTAAAACTCACCTCTATTATAGAGTTTCTCTATTATAATGAAAAAATAGGAAAAACCATTGGAGATGGTTCAGAATCTACATCACACCAAACATACTCACACAGCACCCCACCGAGTACCAACCGAAACCCATGATCCTCGATCATGAGAACATTCAGACGCGACACCAGATCAACGATCTATCGCTCGGACTGTCAACAACGTATCACCGCTCTTGGTAATCTCTACCAGATAACTCGCTACCGCGGACAGAACTGTCGATCATCGACAGTTACTCGACCACTGATCAAATACTTTCGATAACCGTCAGACCACCGATCAAAAGCTCTCAAACACCGCTCAGCGGATCACAGACTCTCGGTAACCGCTCGACATACTCGATCAGCTGTTTCACATTAGCATTAGTCGATCTTCCAATTACATATATGATCGTCAAACACGATCCACACTCCTCGATAACTGCCTCAGACATGCTCACGTAACCCGCACAAGCCCGAACACGGACTCGACTTCCATCTCGATCTTAGTATCGATAATTGCTACTTAGAAACACGAAAACCCCGTCCATTGTCGACGATTCACAGCTAGACATCGCCTATAACTGTCGAATCTCGACTTGCAGATCTTTAATCTTCACATGCCATTGCCATCGTCGATGCGTGACTGCATTTCTCAACACATATTTGCATTACCGATAAATATCATTGCTCTAAGAACAACCGATCAGACTCGACGATCTTATCTTAATCCTCGATTTCTCTCGCTAAATCTCGATAGATTCTCTTTGTTTCCCTTTCTCTCGAGTCCTCACCCCCCAACCGAACATGAGTGAGGAAGAAGAATGCTCATAATCTCTATTTAATGCTCTCTTTACTCGAAAACCGTCGAGTAACCACCACTTAAGTCAGATCCGCATGTTTTCTCATGCCATTAACCGTTCCCACCAATTTTCATCTTATGCTTACGTGCACATTATTAATAACTATCGATAACCGTTCACGCTCAAGAAATTACACGCTGATTACCCAACACACTGATGACTGCTTGACCAGCTCCAACAGTTTATCTTATCATCCCCACGAGCCTCTCGGACACTCGATTAAATTCTCAAATCACAACTTATTCCATCGCAATGCCTCGAATCACATGCTCGATTCAGATATTGGGATACAGGCATTATAGTTAGTCTCGTAACTTTGCAACTGACACATATTACAAAACTAATTAAACGTTTATCAACTCCAAAATACTAATTTCTTGGTCGTCTATGTATATATATTAAATTGACCTATAATAAATCCATACGATAAAAAAAAATATCGAGACATTTTAGAAATTCCAACACAAATAAAAATATATATACTAAAAAACTAGACATCTACAGATCTATCTTATAAAAATTTTAAATTTGAAAACTATTTAACAGTTATCAAAATCTAATTGATTTACTGTCCATGTGACAATTTTGTTAATTATATTATTTTGAAGATTTCTGCAGCTTTATTTCTTTTTATTTTTGACTAGAGCATTGATGGCTGATTTTTTTTTTGTTTTTTTTAAAATATGCCATTTTAAATAGGGCCAATTAGCTCATTAGCCAAAATAAAAAAAAATCATAGCAGTAAATAACACCATATATAAAAGAATTAGAGAATCAGGATAAGAGTATAGCAAAATTACCACTTTAGTGTTTTGTGCAGTTGAGAAAGTGGTGGTTGTTGGTTGGAGGGAGTGGCCGGTGGCCGGAGAAGGTGACCGGAGGTTGGAGGTCGGTGGCTGGAGGTTGGAGGTCGGTGGCCGGAGGTTGGTAGCCGGAGGTCGGCGGCAGAGGAGTTCGCCAGAGTTCACCGGAGTTTGCCGGAGGTCAGAGGTTGCCGGAGGTCGGAGATCGCCAGAGTTCGGTGGTGACCGGAGGTCACGGCCGGTGGTCGGCTGTGATGGTGGCCAGAGGAAAACTAAACCCTAAAAGATAGTACATTGGGAACCCAAAGGGTGACCGGAGGTCGCCGGAGAGGGTGGTCAGAGGTCGCCGGAAAAGGTGATCGGAGGTCGCCGGAGAAGGTAGCCGGAGGTCATCGGAGAAAGTGGCCGGAAGTAAGTTGCCGGTGGTGGTGTTAATGGTGAATGGAAGGGTAGAAAGTGTCATTAATACATAAATCAATACATAATCCCACAAAATCAATAGTTCTAATTTAATATAACTGAATAATTAATAAAAATACAAAATATTATAAAAATTATAAATTATTAAAATAAAATTACAGAATTATTACATTATATCATATAATATATTATAATTATATGTTATAAATAAAACAATTTATAACAAAATACAATTGCTATTATAAAATATATGATTGCATTGCAAAAAATGCTATATTAAATGAATATATGATAGCAATGACAAAAACCATTATCAAAAGTGTCTGATCTATTATGACGGGAGCAGATATAGCGTTTGTTAAAACGCTATAGTATCGATAGATAGCGTTATTGAGACGCTATTAAAACTCAATTTTCTTGTAGTGACAGTTATTATAACCTTATTATGATTACAATGGCTACCCAGTTAATTATAGTTTTTTTGTGTTATTGCTGCCAATTTTCCTTTTAAATAAACAAAAATTTGACCCCAACAAAAAATTAATAAATTATATCAATGAAAATTAAATCTGAAAAAACCTCTCCAATTAGGGTTTCATCAACATAACAATTAACATAGGCCACGTATTTTTTTTTGGCTATATTCATTGAAAAGTTATATAGACAAACCTATCTACTATACTGTTCCTTATTTTAAAAATAATTTTCCGTTTCTTTCGTTATAAATAATTCATCATTCTTGACGATAATCCACTTAAAAATTCTCGACAATCTTGAAGATTTTAAATATCTTTGAAGATAATACTCCATTTAAGCTTTGAAATGAACTCCTTTTGAAACGACCTTATTATATTTATAATTACTATCAAAGAAAAGTGATCGTCAAAGAAAAAAAAAAAAAGGGGTCAAAAACCATTTAGGCGATTTTTTTTAATGCGTGCTATGAGAAGATGTTATATTCAGCCTGCTGTAACCACCTCCCAAATATAGTCAAGGAATGTAAACTATTAATCTAAATAAGCATTTGAAATTTATCAAAAATAAAACAAACGAAAGTTTATTAATGTGTTTATCATAGAAACTTTAGATAATTACTTTCACAAAAAAATTGAGGTGCAAAAAAACAAATAATGGTGGTTGTTGTATAATTGAGTGATCAGGTTTTATGTAATAGAGAGTCTAGCTAGCCCTCGAAGATGAACAAGAACAAAGAGTTTTACTACTTTAGTCTGAATAGGTAAACTAATGATGAAAAAAATATCTACACTTTGCTTGTACATGTCACAACCTAAAGAATAGATACTTTAAGTTTACTTATGATTCTTTAATAAATCTGAATGATCATTCTATGCTACGAATTAGCAGGTACATAGAAAATGTAAAGGTACATCATGAAAACCATTTCTTTCTTCTTCGCTTTTGACGTATAGTAGTTTTTGCAACGGCTGTCCCATCATCATTCTCAGACGAATCTTAGAGGGGTATTGAAATTGGTATTTTAAAAGATTTTATAGTATTCTTAAAATCTATGTTATTCAATTAATGATTTAAAAAAAATTTTTAAAATCCTATGTTATTCAACTTTGATTTATATAAACTTATTTAAACTACTCTAGAACCTCTTGTTATTCAATCAATGATTTATAATTCTTACTTAAAATCTATTGTTATACAAAATTTCATAACTATTTTAAAAACTGATACTTTGCATGATTCTATGAGACTTTTTTCTGTTTTTAGTTGAAAAATATGTCTAATAAAATCACACCTTCTGAGGTAGTTTTTTAAAGGATTTTCTTTTTCCATTTACTACTGGGCTTCCTCTGTCGTTTCTCTCTGGGCAGATTTCTTCTTCTTCTTCTCTCCTTCATCATCTCCTTTCTCTATCTCTCTCTCTCAGTTATATACTTATATCTGATTTCAATTTTCTCACATCTCTATAAAGTGTCCGTCCCAGATCATCTTAACATCGCCACTCTCACTCTTCATGACAACTTATATCTACAGAATCGCCCATTTTAGAGACTTAAGGAACACATGAATCTCTAATGTCTTCACGGGACAAGATATGAGTGAAACAACTTTATCATGTGTATTAACCAACCATGTAGGCAGTGAGTTTTTTCCTTACACCAGTGCACATGGTTTGTAAGAGAGAGTGTGTGTGATTATGAGCCTAGCAGCTTCTTCCACCTGGTGTAACCAAGGGTGACCATGAAAAGCACAATGCAAAGCGCAGTAACACTCCACACAAAGTAGCCAAAGACGCCATGAGTGTCATACAATGGACAAGGTATGTTCATTCCGAACAAGCTCGCCAACAATGTCTCTGCAGCTATTGCAAAGGAGGCTATGGTCAGTGTCAGCTGCAGCTGGATCAGTTCGTTACATTGATTATATTGGGCCATATTGGGCCTCGTTTGTATTTACTTAGAGTCCATATTATGTATGTTGATTAGGTTAATTGTCTATGATGTATATAAGCCGATGTGCGATGATCAATAAATGTAAGAAAACCTTTCACAACTCCTATAGGTTTCTTGACATGGTATCAGAGCTAAGATCTTACTTCCTTTGATCTTTAGCTTTCTTATTTGATTTTTCATCTGTTTCTTTGTTCAATTCTCCTTTGCTTGACCTTGTTTTTGTTAAATTTTCGATTAACAAAAACTTTCTGTTACGATGGCTACGTCTTCGGCTTCCACTACTACGTCGATTTCGTCTCTCACCGATGCTAGAAGAAAGACTATCTCTCCTTATGATCTCTCTTCGGGTGACAATCCTGGTATCGTGATTTCTCGACCTTTACTTCGTGGTCCAAATTATGATGCTTGGGCAACCAATCTGCGACTAGCTCTCTCTGCTCGCAAGAAATTTGGCTTTGCTGACGGATCTATTCCTAACCCGGGAGCCGATTCTGAAAATTTTGAAGACTGGATTGCCAACAATGCTTTGGTAGTCTCTTGGATGAAACTTACTATCGATGAGACTCTCTCCGACTCGATGTCTCATCTCGATGATTCTCATCAATTGTGGATGCATATTCAGAAGCGATATGGTGTGAATGCTGAAATTGGCGTAATGCTGTTCAAGATGAAATCGTTGCTCTTGAGGATCGTGGTACTTGGACGGTAGATACACTTCCTGTTGGTAAGAAAGCTTTGGGTTGTAAATGGGTGTTTAAACTGAAATTTCATGCATACGGGACGTTAGAGCGACACAAAGCTCGGCTCGTTGTTCTTGGAAACAATCAAACAGAGGGAGTTGATTACACAGAGACTTTTGCACCTGTTGCCAAAATGGTCACGGTTCGTGCTTTCTTACAACATGCTGTTTCCAATAATTGGGAGGTACATCAAATGGATGTTCATAATGCTTTTTTGCATGGTGACCTTGATGAGGAGGTTTTTATGCAATTTCCACCGGGGTTCCGCACAGAGGATAAAACGCAAGTTTGTCGCCTTAAAAAGGCCTTGTATGGTCTTAAACAGGCGCCGAGATGTTGGTTTGCAAAGTTGGGTTCTGCTTTGAAGGAGTTCGGGTTTATTCAGAACATCTCGGACTACTCCTTATTCACGTTTTCTGATGCCGTCTC
This sequence comes from Camelina sativa, assembly GCF_000633955.1. NCBI lineage: Eukaryota > Viridiplantae > Streptophyta > Magnoliopsida > Brassicales > Brassicaceae > Camelina > Camelina sativa. The sequence continues at coordinate 26,587,439 of NC_025689.1, forward strand.
CTCTTTACATGTTCTTGTTTACGTTGATGATCTCATTATCTCCGGCAGTTCGGTTCATGTCATTGACAAATTCAAATGCTATTTGAGTGACTGTTTTCACATGAAGAATCTTGGTTATCTTCGCTATTTCCTTGGTATTGAGGTTGCTCGTAATTCCACCGGTTTCTACTTATGTCAGCGGAAATACACTATTGATCTTCTCACCGAAACTGGTTGCCTTGGTGCTAAACCGGTTACTTTTCCCATGGAGCAAAACCACAAACTTGCTTTGGCCAAAGGGAAAGATTTTGTTGATGTTACGCGCTACCGTCGTCTTGTGGGCAAGTTAATTTACCTTGGTGTTACCCGACCTGAGTTATCCTATGCCATTCATATTCTCTCGCAGTTTATGAGCAAGCCGAAGGAAGCTCATTGGACAGCAGCTCTTCGTGTGCTCTGTTATTTGAAGCATAGTCCGGGGCAAGGCATCTTTCTCCGAGCTAACACGCCTCTGGTTCTTACAGCTTGGTGCGACTCTGACTATAGCAAATGTCCTATCACTCGTCGCTCTCTCACTGGTTGGGTTATTCAGCTAGGTGGATCACCAATCTCATGGAAGACTAAGAAACATGATGTTGTCTCACGTTCTTCGGCCGAAGCGGAGTATCGGGCTATGGCCGACACAGTTTCAGAGATTCTATGGTTGCGGGGACTTTTGCCAGCATTGGGGATTGATTCTTCGCCTCCTACTGTGTTATTCTCTGATAGTTTATCTGCTATCAGCTTGGCGAAAAATCCCGTTTATCATGCTCGTACTAAACACATAGAAAATGACTGTCACTTTATCCGTGACGAGGTCTTGCGGGGCGTGATTGTTCTTCATCATGTTAACACTCATCATCAACTTGCAATTATCATGACAAAGGCATTGGGGAAGAAAGAATTTGAAGCTTTTCTGGTCAAGATGGGTGTTCGGAACCTACACACTCCATCTTGAGGGGGGATATTGGGCCATATTGGGCCTCGTTTGTATTTACTTAGAGTCCATATTATGTATGTTGATTAGGTTAATTGTCTATGATGTATATAAGCCGATGTGCGATGATCAATAAATGTAAGAAAACCTTTTACAACTCCTATAGGTTTCTTGACAGATTATCCAGTTGTATGTTCACGTAATCTTCTGTGTCGTCAATGTACTCACTGTAAGAATCTTGTTCCGCATTACAAGAGCCATCTTTCTATCTCTGACCGTTCCCATGTATTCCCAGAATTCTTAAACAGAGCCCAATGTTAAGACTTATGAGTAAGAACAAAACCGCTGAAGACGTCACGGAGAAGAAGTGTTTCCATCAAAGCCAATAACTGATGATCCCATAAAAGCATCCTCCTATATCCAAAACCTAAAATAAGGACATAACGACACTGAAAGTCACATGAACATATATAACGCAAGCAACCGATGGCAATGTTTAAAAACAAAACCCTAGAAAAACATTAGTATAGATAAACATAAATAACCTCACCAGTAATAGCCATCAGTATAGATGTGAAGTAACCAGAAACTCGAAGTTGTATACCCTCAAACCATCGATCCTTCCCTCCAACAAGGTCTTTAACACAAGCAGAGAAAAACATTAGCACAGAAGAAACCTTAAAGAGATGACAGACGAAAGGCTTAGTTTGCGTGTTAATAATGGCAGTTCTTGCATTTCCTCCCAAAGAAGACTGAAGTATGCATGTTAGTTTTGAATCTCTAAATGGAATGTGCCCAGTTTTTCCTTTACTGCATGAAGTAAACCACATAACTTACTAAGCTAATGGATCAGAAGAAAAAGAGAAGGAGCCTTGTTGAAAAGAACAATACAACAAACTAACATAAACAAGGTAAAAAGGTGATCACAGATTCTCGGTGCTGACATTCTTGGTGAGTTCATCGAGGATAGGCCAAGATTCTGTCTCAAGGACTACCACACTGCGATCAACATATGAGCAGACAACCTCGAGTGCAATCTCCAGGACCTGAAATTCAAAAGGAAGCTCACTCTGCAGACCCTCTGCAGCTTCAGAATCAAGAGGAAGAGGTGATTGCACATTCGCAGAAGCTTGCAGAGCATTGTCAGTCCCATTCCTCTGAGGAAACTTTTGCTTTAGTCGTTCAACGAATGGAAGAACTTCTGGACGGAGAGGATCCAACAGCAGCACTTCTTCTGCAGTAACTATTGCCTTTATGACCTCTAAATTCACAACAATAGCTTTCTCCCTAGCTGCAGAGCAAACAAAATTGATTGATTACTAAATTTTTTCCTCAACCAGTCAACACACAAAGTCCAAAAACGTCTAATATGATTGTATTCAATCCCAAAAATCAAAAATTTATACCGAGAATGTTAGAAGAGTGAGAGAAGAGTGCAATCTCATCGGAGCATAATCACTTTGCCTTTTATTATAACTATCATAAAATCTTCAAACAGAAACATATGTTGTGAGTCGTGCCTTTTATTAGTCGAGCATAAAATTTGTAGTCGTACCATTTATTAACAGGAAAAATTTAGTTTGTGTTGTGAAATATTCTAAAATCACCCAAAGTTTAATAACGAAATCTCATAGAATCACATTCATTTTCTCATTTTCTAAATATAAAAACTTTAAAAAATAATCAAATCTCCTAAAAACTCAATCAAATCTTTCAAAACTCTGAAAAATTAAAATCCTACCAAATCCTACCAAATACAAGTTCAATACCCCCCCTCTTATATAATATGAGAAGGTTTTTCTCAACTTTTACTAAGAATATGACACTTGGCCTATTTTCTATCTAACACCTGTACATTTTTGTTGTTTGGACCTAATTAATTAAATTCATTTATACTTTGGACCTAATTCACTAAAAGCCCAAAAAAAAAAAAAAAAAAACTCTTAACATTTCCTTCTTCCCTTCTTCAATTAGACCCTTCCAATCTAAACCCACCATATCAATTTGTGGTTTCATCCTAGGAACAATCTGATTATAGGTTATTTTGACATTATAAAAATATGTTTCAATCTTATGTATAATTCACGGCAAGAACGGATTCTAAATTATGTAAAAAAATTATTTATGGGTTTCAATTTTATAAATGATTTATAAGCAAGAAAGGAATCTAAATTATGTTAGATTATAGATGTTTACGTGTTCTCAAAATTCTCTTATAAATTCATAAATTTTTGAGTCAAATTTTAATTTCTAAGTATCCATTACTGGGTTTAGTTTCTGGCGTTTAATCCTATATAATCTAATGGTGGGATGTTTTATGTAAGTAATTTGATAATTGCTTACTTATTTATTCCCCATTAAATATTACCAATTCATTTTCCATAATATTAGAAATCAATCAGTTTTCCATAAAATTAAATTTGAGTCCCTAATTACTCTCATTTTAAGAGATTTTTTCAGTCATGATTATTTAATTTCAGTCATTAGGTTCCTATGAAGAATTATATTATTTTTATATATTTTTCCATATTTCAATAGGTATTCTTGAATAATTTTAAATATTTTTTTGCAGGTTATCATGTTTATTGTTTGCATTAAAACTACATCAGAAAAATATAATGTGAGAATGTTAGACAAATTTACTTATTTATTATAGTGTTTATGTATGTATTTCCTAATCTCCATGGACCGGTCCGGCAATTTTGGATGACCTATGCCAATTTGTTTTTAAGAAACCATTTTCATTATCGTAAATAAAATAATAAGAATAGTAATATAAAAAATTATTTTCATAAGATAGTTTCTAAGTCCATAAACCGAAATATGTTCGTTTTGCTTGCTCACATTTTTTTGTCTTTTCAATGTTTTCATATTCATTTAAATATTTATACAAATTGGATATATCTACATGAAAAATATATGTTTTTCTTATATAAAACTTGAACTTATAAAAAATCTAATAATAACTGAACTTATAATTTTGCTTTTTTCTACATTAAAGAAAAAAAAACTTTTGGTCTAAAGTATGCTCCAAAAAATTTGATTCCATAATGATTGGCTTCATTTGCATACCCTATGGGTTGGGCCTTGGTCCGGGCCTTGAACCATATTTTATATTTACTCTAGGGTTGTCGTGTTTGATGGTTATATTAATACTACTACATCATGAAAAAATGAACTATCATGATTTAATATGTTCAACATCACTACAAGAAATATGCGTATTTTTAGCACACGAAAAAACGCTATCATTTTGTTTCGATAGCGATTTTGTAAATGTTTTCTTTGTCGGTGCCATCTTAGAAGGTGCACATACAATAGCATTTTTTTCCTTTGCTATTATTTGTCTCTCTATAATAGTGCATTATTATCGCTATATTAAGATTATTAGTAGCATTTTAAATTTAATATATTATAATTAACAGTGTATAAAGTAGACTAAAACTTCTTCTTGTAAGACGATGCATATGAGTCTCTCCATTGTAAATTTATTTTGTGATGTTACTATCATATGCTTAAAAAATTATGTTGTTAAGATTGTGATGTCTTTTTATATCACAAAAAATATTGAAATGATCAGTATATTTTAAAAATCATTAAAATAACAATTGCTGAGTAAAGAAATAAAAGAACTATAATATCCAAATTACTAAAATTCAAAAACAATGTAAACTAAATCCGTGCGTAGCACGGAATGACTTCGAATAATATTATAAAGCACACTAAAACTTGTGAAAAACAAAAATTGTGTTGCCTGAAGGAAACTTCATGTTGATTGTGGTAATCACATGAATATGCAGAATTGCAGATTCGCATACATCATCAGTGGGACTCTAATGGTGTCATTGAATTTTCACATACTGTAGACTGATTTTGTAGTTTTGTGCATTGAGTTTGCAAATACTCTTTTGTCTAGGTTTTTTTTGTTTTTTGTTTTTGTTCAAATCTAGGTTTTATTTTCAGTAATTGTTTGAATAAATAACTAAAAACGAACCAAACTGAACCACCACAACAAGAAGTCGGGCACGGCGATTTCTCTTTAACCTAAAGCCTAAAGTTTTGTTCTCACCGTCGTCTTGTTCGCCTCTCCGGTGTCCGGCTCCGACAGGCGCCGTGAGAGGGACCCCATGCTTTTCGTTTCAGCTCAGGTTCTGGCACTTGTGTGAATCTACAAGCCTCTAAAGTGTCCTGAAGCTCGTGGTGAAGGGGAGTAGTTCCGCTACGTGTGATGGCCACCTCATGGTGTTGACGGCGCTCCTCCGTTCGATTCTCTTTGCTAATTGACGGCTTGAGTTTCGATGGAGATCCAGCGATTTCATTTGCGTCTCACGACTCCGACCGGCGAGGATCTGTTTCATATCTCCTTCTCCTCCTTCGCAAACCCTACGACAGATTCAAGCTTTGCTTGGTTTACTGCAGCGTGGCTTCTCTGTCTCTTTGGGTTTCTCAATTTTGAAGTTTTTGCTTGAAAATCGGCCGCGTCGACCTGCAATTTCCGGTGGTTGGGCTTCTCTCCATTGGGATTTCTCGCTGGTTGACGGCATTGTTCCTGACATTTGTTGCCCCTGTCCCCTCTGTGACGGCATTGTTCCTGACATTTGATGCCCCATGCTTGCATCGAGTGGTCTTCATTGATTGCTCCTGCTTCCCTCCTTCAGATAGGTTTTCAGGGGACCGCTACCTCACGATTTTAATCTGATCTCTCACCTTGACGATTTAGCTTGCCTTTGGGATGAGAACTTTCTGTTTGCATTTTCTGCTAGAGGACATCTTTCAGATTTTGTTAGAGGTTGACCATGTTTGAAGCGTCAAGTGTATAACATCGTCTTCAAGCGTCAAGGTTCTCAGATTTTGTCTTTGGTAGATACGGTGGTGTTGAATTTTGGTGATGGTATAGCTTCCGTTGGTGGCTGATACTAGGATTTTTGTGCGTCCTAGCAGGTCTCAATTAACCTTATGTAGTTGTAGTACTAAAGGTGTCAATCCAAATGGGAAACTTTACTAGCAATCAAGATGCAATCAAGAAATCACAAGTCAAGCCAATTCAAAGAGAGTGTTTGTCTAACAGTCCTAGAATGATGACGATACGAAAGGAAAATAAGTCACAGAATTAGAAACGAGAATGCATGACAAGAGGCGAAAATGAATAAAAACATAAACGAGTCTAAGCATGAACTAAAAGGCAAGAAACGAAACAGTCTCAGGAATGTAATAAAATTCAGAAAGGAAGAGGTCCTAAGGATGGGAGTAATTGATGTCGGTGGAGTATCCTAGTCTATAGAGTATTTAACATGCCACAAGCAAACCATCCCTAAACAATGAACATCATTTCTTAGCTAATCCAATCTCTTGACAGAAGCTACTCAAACTCAATCACTTCCAAACCTAGCTCTCGCTAGAGAAACATAATCGAGCATGGCATGAAAAACAAGTTCATTCACGTCAACAAACATCCTAGACAACTAATCTCTTAGGCTAGGAACGTAAGTCTCTGGCACTAGTTGGTCAGACATTTCATCGAACACCTTTTGGATGCGGAAATGTCTAAAACCCAGTTCCAATTGATCAGAGAGAAACTAGTATTTCTAACTCTAGTCCAGAAGGGAATCATACAATCAAAGCTTAAACACATTACATCCTAAGATCATCCACCTAATCTATCCCATCCTCAAGAACTACCACACTACTCAGATCCGAAAATCATCATCAAAGATACAAATTCAGAAAACATTGAAACAAGCATTCTTAGATAGGTAAAAATGAGATGAACAAAATTGCAGAAGAAATCGAATCAAAAAAATGAATAAATTCAAAGGTATCGGGATACAAAGTGTCAGCGTTTTAGGTGGCTAGGGTAAACCTTAAGGGAAAGAACAAAAACGAGATAAAAGCTAAGATATCCCGTGAAAACTTAACAAAGCCTATTTATAGGAAAAACATGGAAATCTCTAAAACATAAAACGACAATGTAGAACGTCGGTTCGGGAATCCTTCTCGGATGCGTCTTCGGGACATAACCAGGACATCGGTTTCAGAGCGTCGATAGAGTCGCATCGTGAGAGTGCTCAGAAACTGTCGATCGAGTCGCGACGTGAGGGTGCTCAGAAACTGTCGATCGAGTCGCATCTTGAGGGTGCTCGGGAGCTGCTGATCGAGTCGCATCTTAAGGGTGCTCGGAAACTGTCGATCGAGTCGCATCTTGAGGGTGCTCGGGAGCTGCTGATCGAGTCGCATCTTAAGGGTGCTCGGGAGCCATCCTGGGACGTCTCGGTCAAGTCGCTGCTAACATTTGATCGAGTGGGAGCTCTCCTTTGCATGCGGGTCGAGTCGGATTTCTGAACGTACATGCATCCACTAAAACGGAGATAACTCATGAACCACGACTCCGATTGGTTTGAAATAAACTGCATTGGAAAGATGACTCAATTCTCTACAACTTTGATGAAGACGTCGAAAGCTGAATCCCAAAGTAAAATCTTCACTCGACTCGATCAAGGACGTGGAAGCTTGCGTCGCTGGGTAGTGTAGATCGAGTCGCTTAACTGCTCTCCTGATCCTTATTTGCATTTGATGGTTTGGACACCTCCTAAAACACCTGAAACAACTCCAAAATGCAAGATGTATGCAAGACCAATGCAAAGACTACCTAGATATGCATGTTGAGCAAAAGAGACTAAAAACAATACAAAGCAATGAGTTAAGAGAACAAAATGAATGACAAATGCATCATGAAAATGTGTAAAATATATACATATCAGTGGCTAAATTGCTGTCTCATTTGTTGACACCACAAGTATTTAGTTGCTTGTTGATTATGCTTCAAGGCCTGGTTCTGAATGTGGCTAACTAGTGCGGTTGCTCTGAGTCGAAGTTATTATTGCGATGAGTTCTTGCCTCTAGTTTCTTTTGATCTATACTCTAGAGGAGCTAGTAAGACCGATGGTGTTCGATGTGGTTATGGAATAGTATAAGTTATGCTCTGCGCTAGCCAACTTTGGGGAATGAACTTGGCAGAGGGAGCTCACATCGTTCGCAGGATTTGGTTCGTGTGAGGTTCTATTTTGGGAAAGCTCATGGATTTGATTGTTGAGTCGCTCTCACATGACGCGGGAGGAGTATGTGATCGAGGACTTTGAGTTTTTGCCATTGACATCCCATCCTCGGACGTCCGGTGAAAGGCTTCTAGTGCTAGTAAGTCGACCGCAATTTAACATCTTCAAGTTGCAGTCAACCTTCTACTTCAGCTACCTATCTAGGAAGAACTTCAAAATCATCATAGCTTCATCTAACTTTTTCAGTTTCAACGCTTTGGTCGAGTGGATAGACCGAAATTTGTGCACTAAAATTTATGCTTCTATGTTTTTACCTTTTTTACTATGGGACCATTTGTGTAGCTTTAAAATCTTTAATTGTAAACTTGAACTGTTTTTTATTTTTAATGAAATATTTACATTCTTAGAAAAAAAAAAACTAAAAACTAAAAACCAGAAAATGTCATTTTATATGCTCTCAATTTCGAGACATTTAGGAAACTCCAATGTCTGATTAAAAATAGAAAATATAAAATATATGTTTATATCTTTTGAAAATAATAAAATAAAATATTTAACATATGTCAAAATATAATGGGTATGCTGACACATATTACAGTTATTATTTATATTGTTTCCAATATTTTACAAATTGATTTCTTTTTATTTGACCAGAAAATATATTTTATTTTGTACATTATAAGGAATCCCTAAATTGTTGATTTCTTTCTATTTTTTTTTCTAATGTAATAGTTGAAAATAAATTAAATATCTAAATAAAAATTATAACAAAAATAGCAAAAAATCTTCAATGTTTTTACAGCTGTAGAGAATCTTTTATTAGGGTTTCATTGTAATCTTAAAGAGCCACCCATTTATTTTTGTTGTATATATATATACACTTCTTATCTCTTCATAAGACAACATACGCCACGCAACCTCTTAATCTCTCACATGTATTCACATCCTTCTCTTATGATGTCTCTTAGTGTACAAATCAAATCGGTGATCTCTTCTCTCTCTCAAAACTTCTCTATTTCATCATCTATTCAAGTCATGAATATGCACCACTCTCATCAGATGCAAAAGGCTAACAGATCTTCATAGGTTCTGGACGACAGGATCAGTAGACGGACATGTATATTATCTAAAACCGATCGAAGAGAGTATCGAAGCATATACCTTTTATGTTTGCTTTTTCGAGATTAATTTTTTTCTTATTCACATATATATATAGTTACATGATATTATTGATATATATATCCCCTATATAATAAAATGGAAGTACACAACTTTTTTTGTAGACTATATAATTTTTATAAGTTGGTTACAAAATAATTTATAAATTAAATATATATTGGTTACAAAAAATATTATAGATTAATTGGTCAATTTGTGGGTTATATAAATACACTTAAGAATATCCCAAAGAAACCTCTTAAAGAGAATATTCCAATGATTTATATAATTTCCATAATAAAATCTTAAATATTCTATGTATTGTTACAAAATATATACTGTTAGGCATAAAAATATATTGTTAGGCGAAAAAAAATATATATGCAATTTATCAAACATGTTCATATTAAAAAACTTTCACCAAACATGTTCAAAAATTAAAATAAAAACAAACAACAAACATAACTATTTCTCATACATAAAATTACAAAATTAACAATACAAAACTTACAAAATATGTGCTTTTTTCAAGCCATCATATTTAATATTTTATTGTATAATGTTTTATCCAAAAAAAATTTTTTTTTAATAAAGTATATAAATAATATTTTATTCTAAAATTATAATATAAATAAAAAGAATTTCAATTCGTGCTCTAGCACGGGTCCTAATCTAGTATATATATATTATGCCTTACATAAGTTAGTTTCAATATTGTATTCGTTGCAGATATACGCTTTCTCTTCTGCGATATGTATAACCAACATGGGATCTCTTGCCGCTCCGATCATATCAACATCCCAGGTTTTCAATATATTATTATCTGGTATTGATGATTGAATTACATTCAGATTCGTAGAAGAATTTTATACACACAATCTTGAAAGAAAAAACAATTGTATGTATAAAAAAAATATGAAAACCTTGGATAACTCGAGGTAACTCGAGTATATGAACATTTTTCGTTTCATAATATCTGTAAATGCCACCAAAACACTATATGGTTAGTTTGTTTATAGAACTTTAACTTACATTCATTATATACATTCGTTATGGTTACGTACATTGTAACTTATTATAAATCTATTATTCTTGTAGATAAAAACCATGTAGTCATTTTTTATATCTATAACTTAAAGTGATAGCTCACATGGGCGCTATAGCTTGAGGTAATTATTAACCTCGGTATGACTGTCTTTGTAAGTTACAAAAAAAAAAAAGAAAAAAAACAAGAGAACCCAAATGAAGGTATCAAATAATTTCAAAAATGGTTGTGTCGTTCTTATTCTTTGCACCCGTATAATGGACCAGATTCTGCACTAAAATAGATATATAATTTGATCACCTATCACTTATCCTCAAAAATATGCCTTGATTATGGTATATGAATGAGCTGATTGAAGTATTTTTTGTCAAAAATCAGGTTAACGGGATAGACTTAGAAAAGAGATTTCATAGAAAACTGTGAAAGATTGCTAGGGGCTCAGGACTGGCTTATTTAGATGTGAAATGCCACGTAGTTCATGCAACATTTGTGGTCGGAAAACTACATAGTATTGCTCATCTAAGTTGTTCTTGAGCTTCTATCAATCTTTCATCTTCTATTCTAAAGTCGCTCCCTATTAACCTGATTACAGAAAGGAACACAACAATCAGCTCCATAATAGACCATAATCATTTTGAGAATAAGTGAGATATGATCAACTGTATATCTATTGTAGTGTAGAAATTGGTCCATTAGACGGGGCAAAGAATACGAAAGACACAACCATTTTGTATTCTTTCGTACCTTATGTTGGGTTCTCAGTTACAGTAGATATATTAATGGACCCATTTATCACTACAAAAAAACAAACTATTTTTTAGAGAGGATTTTCCAGCAAGTCCCTCAAGAATATATAGCCCATTGTGAAAAATTTGCAAAAAAAAAGAAAATTCATCGCAATTTGTTTTCCATAAATTAGAAAACCTTGCAATTTTACAAGAAAAAAATAATGTGGTAGATCCGTCACAAAGTTTATTTAGTAAATGTTTCACAAGTATTGCTACAGATTTAGATATTCCTTTAAACCGTTTTAGAAACTAAATTATATTTTCACATAAATCCGTAGTAAATTTATTAATATATTTGTGATGGAAAATAAAAAAATATTAAGAAAATAAATTATTTTAGAGAATAATAATAGAATATATTTTAATTTAATTAAAATTATTAAATAAAAATATAAATAAAATATATATATCTTATTATATAAAGTTGGGTTTTGAAAGTTAGCCATTAACAAAATTTTGACTTATGTCAAGTTTATATCAATATGAGATTTTGACATATGTAAAAGTTAATATTTAATAGGAGAGATTTAAGATTACAACAAAAATAAAATAATTTGTTTTAAACAATATTAATAATGTAAAAATATAATTATAAAAAAATTACAAAATTAAAAAAATATTAAAGAATTATAAGGAGATTATATGTATATATATATATATCATAAAATTCAAAATTCTAACATTATTTACTTATATTTAATTTTAATTTATTAATTCTACAAAAAAAAAAAATGTGATTAAGGAAAATATACAGTTAATTATTATTTCTTAATTTTTTAAATACTCACTTCTATATAAACATAGATTGTCTCACACTTTTTATCTAACAAAATAATTTATTCAAAATATTTCTTTCAACTTTGTTCTATTGGTAAAACTTTTTTAATGGAAAAATAATTTTTTTTACTTTTTAAACCAAAATTTACTCCTACGTTCTCTTTTTTCAGTTTATAATAGGTAAAATTAATATATTGAACCAAAGAAAAAGATTAATATATGCATCTTCTTTTTCGAATACTGTATTTTAAACTTTAATGTAGTATCTTTAGATTGTTTTATTTAATTTATATTTTCACCTCTGAATTATTTGAAATTCACATATTACCGTGCTTATAATTTTCTATTAATTTTTTTTTATGTCAAATTAATTTTCTTCTATTTTTTCAACCTTGATTGGTTAGTCATAGATCCTTTTTGTGTAAACATAACTGTTACCATTCATTCAATCTCAATGGGAGATAAAGAGTAGAAGCTCATTAACTTAATGATTATATAAAATAGGCTAATCAAACACAAGTTTACAACAAACATAGATAGATAGATTGGAAAAACATAAACTATTGTTGATAGATCCATAGGAATTCGGAGACTGTGACACCCTGGTTTACGGATAGGTTTAAAAAAATTGATTTGGCAACTTATGTCACCAAAGTGCACTTATCTTTTTGATCAAGAGTTCCAAGAGAACTCCAAAGTTAAGCGTGCTTGAGCTGGAGTAGTTTCAGGTTGGGTGACCTTTTGGGAAGTGATTGTCGAAACTGTGCGAGTGAGGACAAAACATAGGAAAAGATCATATGGTGAGTTATAGGGGTAATTATTTAAAGTCACCCGAACATAACCAACTGATATGGGTGGGCCAGAAGTAGATGTGGGGCCTACTGAGGACGATGGACCCATGGACTAGGAGTGGACATGGAGCTCACTAAGCAAGGTGGCATTCGGGGCTTTCGAGAGACAAAGGCTACATCATGGTGTGTTAAAGACACTTCCACGAATACAATGGAAAATTTAACATTAATTACTATCAAAAAAAATTTTGACGTTAGAAAAGGGTCTTTTGTTTCATTGGTTGTCAGAGCAAGCCATTTTGAGATAGCTAAAAGACATGAACATGTTCTCTCTACACATGAGGAGGACAGAGCCGAGGTTCTCTCTATGGTGGAGGAGGTTAGAGGCAAGATTATCTTCCCAAGGGAGAAAGGTGAAGGAGCTTGGACGCAAGGTTATCTCCCCAAGAGAGGAAGGTGGAGCCAAGGTTCTCTCCATGGTGGAAGAGGTTGGACGCAAGGTTCTCTCCATAAAGGACGAGGGTGGAGCCAAGGTTCTTTCCATGGTTGGTCATACACTATTGTGATGATACATCATTGATTAGTATACTATGTAATATACTTTTTATTCAAATTTTTTTTGAGCCAATAATTTTACTAATTAAAAAAACTATGCAAAAGTGAAAGTAAAAAGACATATAATAGTTGGTTTAATGTGATCATATAGACATTTTCTAGGTGGTGGTAAAAAATATATTTGTAACATACAATATATTTAGGTGTAAAAAATACGCTTTTAATAGTAACATACATAAAAAAAATCAATACATATAAATCAGTATATTATAACAAAGATAAAACTTATAAATAATGTTTTTTATAAAACTTTAACTCCGCACATCGGGCAGGTTCTTATCTAGTTATTATATAAAGTTGGATTTTCAAAGTTAGCCATTAATAGGATCTTGACACGTACTAAGTATACTTATTAGATATTGACACATGTCAAAAGTATTATTTTTTAAAAAATGTAGTAGGACAGCTAATTAATTAAAAATATATATATATCTAAATAAAATTTGCACGTATATATCTAAACAAATTTCTTTTTCTAAATCAAGAAGAAAAATTAACAAAACCAATATATTTTCCATTGTACGCTAATTATATTATATGTGTGTTCTCAATTAGATTTGACATGTATACACAAACAAATTCATTATGCATGTATATTAATCAATAAATAATGAATAACAAAGTTATTTAGAATTAAATAACTTATTTAACTTGAAATAAATTGTATTTTATTGTTGTAATATAATATTTTTATTAAAAGTAAGAATACAAAATCTTGAAAGAATAATGAACTTAAAATAAGAAAATTTTGAATACATGATCTGAAATGCCCCATATGTATTAGTATAGTTAAAAGGTTTATTTTTAAGATTTTAATGCATGTAATAATATGAGAAAAAAATGGAAAAATGAATCTATAGGAATGAACTTTTGATTACTCGATGAAAATTGATGAGAACATTAGTCAACTCTTAATATATTTTGTTACTTATGAGATTATGACATAATTATTACTTATAGATTATGACATATAGAAAAATATTATTTATGACAATTTTGTATTTTAAACAACCGATCCGTTTTTTTAATAATTATAAGATAATTAAATATTCCATAATATTTAATTACAACCCATATTGCAAATAATGATGTCTTCTATAAGAGAACGAAGTACGTGGAGATAGATTGCCATACTACACGAGATCATGTTAAAAATGGTTTCGTCAAAGTTTTTCATCTGAGCTCAGGGAATCAACTAGCGGACATCCTTATGAAACATCTGCATCATGGTCCATTTCTCCATCTTCTTCAAAAAATGTCTGTTTCAAGCCTTTATTCATCACAAGAATTATCGATTTGATGGAGGTATATTGACTTATATAGAAAATAACTTTATTATGGTATATTAGTATAGCTAAGTCTCCTTTAACTTACTATTCTAGTATACTTGTATAGAGTATAAATACTCTTTGTATAACCACTTAGTTAATTAATGAGAAATATATTTTTACATCAAAGTTAATATTTTATGATGAGTGTCTTTAGATTTTGTAAAAGTTTCTTTTAAGTGACTACCTAAAGACATTTTTACAAATTCTAAAGAAACTCACAATAAAATACTATTAAAATTAATAATTAAAAATCTAAGACACCCAAGAAAAATAAAGGATGGAGATGCGCACTAAAGAGCAATTTTCTAAACATGGACTATGGTTGATCGATGAACTTAACGAGAAATTTACAAAGTTTCTTTTATCTTAATTTATTTGTTACTTATATTCATAGCTTACACGGGTGTTATTATTTAGCTTAATTTGAATACTCAGTTTCAGATGGTGTGGTTTAACATTTATGTCATCGGCCAAACTCATAGTCTAGGCTTCCCTCAGCTAAAAATGATCTGGTTTTTGGATGCAAATATTACATTAAGTGGCTAGAGTGTCATCATCAGAATGATATTGTATAAATTTATATATATTTTTATGTGCATAACATTTTTGTGTAATTTTTTCACTGAATGACATAAATATATAAAAATGTGATTTGATGTTCTAATATATTTGGCATACTAATAGCATGACCAATGGTACTTTCTCTTAGAGTTACTCTTAATTAAAAATTAAAAAATAATAATAAAGTAATAATAAAGGAAAGTAAAGGGTGAGAAACGTTTTTTCATTCAGAATCGAAGGAACCGATTCTATGGACAACCATGACATGTGGCAGTTTTTAATATGTTAATATTTTTTTCAGATTTATTATTTAAATAAATAATATTGAAAGAAAATAATTAAAATATATTATTTTGAGAAATGAGAACCGTTGCTGAGATGATGATGGTCTAAAGATATAAAGTTTTAATATTATATAAAAATGGGTGGAATATTTTTTGTTTCATGTATTACCTCATAAGAGTAAAATAGGATCATGAGTGGAATAATTAACCAATATATTTTTAATTAAGAAAATTATATGGATGTAGTAAGCATCTTTGTGAGCGGATAAACAAAGGCTATGTTTATTATATTGATAAGATTATATATATAAACCTCTCTTCTTTTAAAACTATCATAACCAACATGGGATCTTTTGCTGTTCATTTTGATCGTGTTGCGGAATCAATATACTCTGTTTTTTGAAGATGCATATCATTATGTACAGATCAGGAAGTTGCACCAAATCACGTTAAACGGTTGAATTGCTGAGACGGACGCGTGAGTTGACATGGCGTAACAGAATCGGTTGATCTTACGAGCCAAGAAGCGTTGCTGACTTAGTGAGGAGTCTAAAGACGAGGGTTGGTGTGAAAGTTTGGTGAATATTTTTCACAACAACTAAGGAACGGGATAAACTTGACAAACCAAAAATACCCCATAAGAGTTGTTCGAAGAGATTCTATGTCTAGGATTTTCGGGTAGTATAAATATTATAGTTTTTTTTTTTTTTTTTTTGGTTTTAATTTTAAAAATTAAAA